>NC_140934.1:149801740-149944240 GCF_014529385.1 Adiantum capillus-veneris
TGCTTGCAGAGATACCATTTGTAGATGGAACCAGAAAGCTAGCTCTGGAAAAAGTGGACATTGATTTATTGCAGAATCCAGATGCTCAGATTTCAGACACAATTATCTATGCTTGTCTTAAGTAAGTGTTACTATCTTGCTAGCTTTGAAAACTCAGATAATAGGTTTGCTAACTCAGGTAGAGTCTCTGCAGCCTGATCAAAAGTCAACTCCCATTGCACACTCACACAGAGGTGTTTCTCCTTGATCCACAAATGTTTGTAATTATTAGACAAAAGAACAGTCCATCTGGGACCTTTGAGAGTTGGTTTCTCCACTGTGCTATGCTGGAAGTTACTGTGATCATCTTTCCATATGAGAACAACCATCACTGGAGTCTCATATGCCTTGATGTTGACCAACCAGCAGTGTGGGTGTTCAATTCAATAAAAGGAACCCACCCTGAAATTAGGCTGTAAGTGTTTTGTATCAGAAAGTGTTTCTTATAGATATCCATGTAAATTTGAAGCCTCATGCTAACATCTTGACATTGCTTTGTGCAGTTGTATAAAGAGGTTGTTGCTTGCCTATGGCAAGCTATGTGGAAGGTATGAACTATACAAGGCCCCAATCAAAGAAGTACCTGTCCCAAATCAAACCGATGGGAATTCTTGCGGTTGGAGATGTCTTCTCCATGCAGAATATGTCCTGCAAAGCTACTTTGCATTAAAACCTTTCATGACTAAGGTACCCATTTGGCAATGCATTCAGTTAGTTTTGGTTTAGTCTATAAAAGAATTCTCACCATGTGGTCTTTCAATTTTGCAGAGTGCTTTAAAAAACTACACATATGATTATTTGCAAAGATACCGGGTAAGTTTAATACAACACCTGCTTACTATGTCTAGCCCTAGAGAGCTTGAAGATAGCGGCTTGGATGAGCGCACTATTGATCTTACAAAACATGACGTGCCACCACGACAAACCCCTACATCCGATACAGTGGAATCGCATCGGGCCGAGGGTGTCATATCAGCAGAAGATGAAAGAGCCGAGGATGAGGAAAGGACAAATGAGCATATGGAAGCTGCTAAGGTTCAACCGGAGGAGACAATGAAAGAGCCAAGTCAGCCAGTGGAGGAGCCAAAAGAGCCTATGGCTGAAACCCAAGATGAGGAAAGCAGGCCTATAGATGAGCAAAAGGATATGGATGAGGAAAGCAGGCCTAGGGATGAGCAAAATGATATGGATCAGGCAAGGATGTATGAGGCAAGCCGATCAACCTTGAATGAGGCAGAAAGGGCCATGGGGGAGACCCCTGATGAAGATGTGAATGATGACTATGAAGATAAAGCGGAGGAGAGCAACAACGACATGAACACTACAGAGACCCAGTATGGACCCTTGCTACCTGTAGATACGGTTGTTCCGGTAATGTCTATTCAAGTATGGCAAAATATGTTCAGCTTCTAACTACTTATATGTACTTGTCAACTTTTACAGAGGTTGATTATCTTGGACGTCAATGGATTGCTGCTGATGCGGGTGCCTCTCGGTGACAGAGGACCCTTTGAGGATTTGCAAATGTTTCGGATGGGAACTTGTCGAGTCGTGGTTCGTCCAAGAACCAAGGAATTTATTGAGTTTCTTCTTCCGCGCTTCAGAGTTGCCATATGGTCTTCAATGCAAAGGCAAAACTTATCGCCACTAGTTGCAATAGTTTGCAGTGTATGCCAAGCTCACACGTCAGATTTTGCCTTTTTGTATGATCAAAGAAAATGCGTTACCGTTGAGGGCCACTACCACCCTAAAAAACCAGGATTACCTCTTTTGTACAAACCGTTTAGCCAAATCGGTGTACCCTTTGATGCAACTAATACACTACTAATTGATGATACTCCTGAAAAGGGAGAACTAAATCCGCCGGGAACAACTATCTCACCACCTTCTTTCGAGGGGCATTCCTTCGATTTTTACCTTGAAGACATTCTGATTCCATACTTACAGAAATTGTATCTCAGTCCATTGTTCACGGACGAGTTTGTACTTTCTAATGAATTAAGATGATTCTTCTATCTGTCTTTGTCTTGTCTAACACACACACACACACACACATATATATATATATATATATATATATATATATATATATATAGAGAGAGAGAGAGAGAGAGAGAGAGAGAGAGAGAGAGAGAGAGAGAGAGAGAGATTTGACGTGGTAAAGAAATGTATTTCAAGCACACTTTTTCACAGGGCACAATTGAAAAATGAGATCAATAAACTTCATGTCTTGAAAGTCATTTGTATACACTTGGGTTTACAAGAATATCTGTTACATTGACACTACTTCAACCCGACCATCCAACTCTTTGCACAAAATATCTTTTTCCCTTCGCCGCATCACCTTACGGCCAGCTAAGAAAAAGGAAAAATCTGATAGTTCCTTGTCCATTGACTCTTCAATGATGTCATTTCGCAAATGCTGAAGACTGCATAGCTCCCTTATTGTAACCACCAATAGTAGGCCATGCTCTTTATCAATCACTTCCACTTCCACAGTAGGATTATCTTCCAAACCTGCAGAAACCTGGTCCATAGGAATGTACTTACCGTTTAGCATTTGTGATCGCATATACCAAAATGAGAGTAACAGTGATTGGCTTGCAATCATGTACTTGACAACTAGAGTATCAAGCGCGACCTCGCACCGTAAACCAATCTCTTCCTTTGCATACCATCCTTTGTCAAGAAGTTTGTCACGGGATGACTGCTGAAATGACTTGCACATGAACATAGTTTTTGTAACTCTGATGTTGTAGCTATGTTTCCACCGTTTGCTATCACCTCTGGATGGGTAAACACATGCTGAACAAGAACTTCCTTTACAGATCTTTTGCCGATTTCAACTTTGAAATCCAACACCCTGGCCTTCCATGGTGAGCGGTAAACGTTGATACCACTAGACCTCTTGGGTCTTCTTGGTTGCATGAGGACCCATGAACCTTTGTTTATCCTTTGTCCAACCCATTGGTTCTCTGCACTTATTGAAGCTGGTATTGTAATTGAGGATATGCTACTACTTGGCCTTCTAGGCAAAGTGCCGTTGTTGGTTGTTGGTGTGAGAGACAGTAAACACCTGGAGGCTCTTGGGTGAGAAGACGTGGACGCCATAACTCTCAGAGAAAAGCTTTAGTGGAGGGAGATTCACTTTGAAAGCATTCTAATGGAGGGAAAGTGTTTTAAAATTCCAATATCTTGTGCGGGCTTAATGGTCACCCTCCAGTACGTTAATGACCATAAGAGAATATCAGAAGTGGGACCACACGCAAGCACCTAAAAGCTCGGTAAAAGGAAGGAAATTACTATGCTACAATCCTAGTTTCATGAAAGTTTTATGCTATTTTCCTATTTTTTGAGTCTTTCCACGTACTTTCCTACGTAACGTAGCCTTCATGCTCATTGGACGCGCTCTATTTTTCTCTCTCTTCATATGGCCCTCCAAATGACCTCCGAAATTTCCTAATGTACCTACGGATGGCAATGGAAACCTATGATGAGGAAAGTATCGTCTTGTTGTTTACAACCTTAGAGCCAAGGAATAGAAATCTAAATCAAGGCGAGGAATTTACCCTCAATCAAGGGACTTTGATGTTCATAGCTAAGCAAGGTGAAGCCCGATCAAAGCCATATCCTCAGAGTTAGTATGCACAACAACCTAAACAACAAAGACCTCCATGACCTTGTTTTAAATGTGACGATGATCATTGGGCTAGGGATTGTCTAGGGGATCAAGAAAATGTTGTATCCAGTACTCCTCATGGTAAGAAGAGTGAAGGGGGATATTGTGGAGGGTGCAAAATTGAACACTTATATCTTGATTGCCCGCAAAGCCCAAAGAAAAAAAGAAAAGGTGATGATGAACATTATGGAAGTGTTGGCATCTTCAAGTAGATTGGATTCAAAAATGAAAATACCATTGAAGGAATGACAAGAGCACATGCAAAACGGAAAACGACAGATGAGAAGGAGAGTAACGATTCTCACAAAGCCATTAGTGCAAAGTCAGTTAGAAAAACCACGCCGAGATAAAGTGAGAGATCAATATCATAAGAAGCTAAAGGCTGCTACAATTGAGCTGTCCCAAGCTTGCGAACAAACACAACAACAATCAACAGAACCTAAGCCTTGTGTTATACTAGAGGAAACACATGAAATGAAACTAAATCCAAAAGAAACTAAACAAAAAGGAATGAGTTTGGGAGGTTTTGTGCTAGTTGACAAATGGTTTGAGCCATTAAAAGAAATTATAAAGGCTTATGGAGCAAGATTGGACAATAGGTAGAGTCTGGAACATAGACGGTTGACATATCTTGACGTGGAGTGGGAGAAGCAATGATTGGAGATGTGTGAAATGATGATTGAAATGGCTCAAACTCTTATGGAGCCTCCACCAATAATGCCCGTCCAAGAGAGGGTCATTCTCCAACCATTGGTAGAGCTGAAAGACCTTGAAAAAACAAGAGAGAGGAATGAGCTAGAAAAAGACCTTGAAACTTTGGTAAAAAAGAAGGACAAAAGGGAACAATGGATGACCAAGTCAAGGAAACGGATCTAGAACACCATCCAAAAGTGGAACAAGCAAACATATACTGGAAGGGTTTAACAATTCAAATAGTAGAGAACACTACAGATCACTCTATCTATCAGACACCGCATAGCATGCCAAAGGTTAGAGACAGTTGCCTAGAAGAACTCTAGAAGATGGTTAGGGAAGCACAACACAAAAGTCATAATGAAAGGACATCTCCCATTGTAGAAGTTGACCTTGACAAACACATGATATTATGTTGATGTTTAGTCCATGTATAGGGATCAAGGCATGGAGAAATCAAAAGACTGTCAAGAGGACATATATTATCAACTTGTGATAAAAAAATGTTATTAAACAAGCTAATTTTTTATGTGAAAAAAATTGGTTCTTCACAGCAGGGCAAAGGTTTGTAAACCTACCTTTTTACCGAGCTAAAAGCCTAGAGTTTATCATGTTCAAGTGATCTTCTTTGGTTCACTTTGTTGCTCTCTCTCTCTCTCTCTCTCTCTCTACCCCTACCCCTACCCCTATCCTAGCAAAAAATGATGTGTCATGTTTATATGTGTCACAAAGTGTGGTTGGTGAAGGAAGGGTCAATATTTTTTGGAGGCACAACCTTCATATATATTTTATCAACTCCATTATTTTTAGCAAGATGCTTGGCATTCCCAGCTCACGAACCTAGGAATCACTCAGCGAGTGATCATAACATCAACTTGTCTGTCATGAATTCAATGCTTTGTGTCACTTCTAATTGCCTTCCAATGGTTCAATTGCATAAGGGACATAAAGCAGCGAGCACGCTGTCTGTCCGTGCATGTGTCGACAAAAATTTTTGCTTGGATTTCGCAAGAAAATAGTATAAGTATGCTAAAAATATAGTTTAATTTGCAAAAAATGGAGTGCTTATATTCAATGGACAAAAACCATGTTGGCAAATAAGCATGCAATCTGTCCGCGTGCTCGTGCGCGTGCGTGGACCAGCTTGGCTTGCAAAATCAAAGAAAAAACTTTCTTTTTGCCCATTACCGAATGAGCTCGCAATTCGTCCGCGCACGCAGAAAGACGAACTGCGTGCTCAATCACCAACGTTGCTTGCAAAATCAAAGCAAAAATTTCCAAGGCTAAGCTGAAAGTATTTTTCACTATGCCACTTGTAACAATATTTTGCCCTCACCACCTCTGCTGATTGAACGTGCTGCATGAGCTCACTAACCGTCCGCGCGCGCGGACGAGCAGTGTGCTCATGATTCCTCATATGCCCAAGCATCGTGCCGATGTTCAGATTCGCTAGTGTACAACGATGCATCGCAGGTGAATGAAAAGACCATCGCAGACTGGGTGATTACAAAGCAAGAGGGTGTCCTCCACAACAGCCCGCACCGTTGCAACCATCGAGAGAGAATGATCAGATGAGTGCTTTTCCTATTCAAGAGGCGGACAAGCAGTTGGAGGCTCGAGCACTCAGCGTAGTATTCAGCAAGCTAACCTTTGATGAAATGCGTTCGTTTGCACTGTTTTTCTACATGCAGGGTCTTGCAGATGCATGCATGCGTACTACAACTAGCGGCCAGGACTTGAGCAACATAGTAAACAACCACATACTCGGCCTCCACAATCAGCTGCTGCTTCAAGCTAATGAAGTGCTTCAGCAGGAAGGTGGCCCCAATTATTCTATTGAGGAAGGCAGTGTCGGCACCTTTAATGGACAAACACAACCATCAGCTAGCTCCATTGCTGATAATTACAGCTACCTGCAGCAACCAGGTTCTGGCGCCCTTAATTATGGACAAACCCAACCAGCAACAGCTAGCTCCTTTGCGGACGGTTACTACCTGCCAGCAACCAGCTTTTCATGAAACAAACGACAGGGTAGCTACTTATAATACTATTGTAGGGGGAGAAGTACCTCTAGTAATTCAACACAACAGGCCCAATATCTTACTAGTTCTTCTGTAGAACATGCGTACTCTCCATGGCCAACAACAATATCGGCAGATCACGGTGGCCAACAGCTTGTATGGCCACCAATAGAAGCTCAGATTTTCCAAGCAGGCGGCATATCAGCTCAGGTTGTTATGCACGAGCCCAACGTCGACACTACCTTAATGCCGATCTGGCCCGGTTCCAGCTTGGAAGAATTGGCTGCTTCGACTGCACAAGGGGCCGCCCAGGTACTCTATTAATTATTCTAAATTTGTGAGCAGCTAATTGAGCATTACTATATTAGGCGCTCATCAATACAAGTGTCTGCAGGTCCTGATGTCGCATTATAACATCTGCTCTAGTGAAGCACTTGCAAATTATGATGCGAAGGCAGAAGCTAATTATATGAATATTGGATCCAACAACGACGCAAGTGGGCAGAGTCGCTCATGCAACACTCAACAAGCATTGAAGACACTCAACAAGCAGTGAGCACATGAATTTCCAGATTTGATATGAACGTGTCGAGGAGAGATGCGGAGCTGCTGCGGCTGCGTCTCTTGAGAAAGTAGCCTACTTGAAGCGGAACCGCGGAAAGCTTAATGCAGGAGCTGCTCGCAGGCTACAAATTAGGGCCTTGAAAGCCTGGTTTATATTGCAGCAACGTGTAAGAGAGTGCGTGTAGGAAGAAAAGTAGACGATGATGGGAGCATTGAGAGAGAGAGAGAGAGAGAGAGAGAGAGAGAGGACGGCACTTTAGGCGTTGTGGGTTGTCTTCCCTCGTGAGTAACGTCCATGCACTGAAGACCCAAGCCACCCATAATTGGCGCCGGTAGTCACTCTCTCTCTCTCTCTCTCACACACACACACACACACACACACACACAAACCATCACGATACTTGCTTCACCTACACGTGGCAGCCCAGCCTCGTGGTTTGTACGCTTCGATCACAACCGTCGATTACAAATGTGAACCTGATGTAAACTAGGTGTGAAACCGAGTGAACATGAGCCGTTGTGAACTTGCATGTGAACTCTGCAAGCTATGTGCACTGCATTATGGTGGTGTTACTACTAGATGTGAACTGAACATTGAAGATGCTACTTGTAATCCTCTACCTTTACCTCAAATTATTCCTTAATTACAAAACACATTGGGAGCGACCGTGCCATGAGAGGAGCCGTTTTTGGGGTGATGTGCAAGTGGGCCTGTGGCATGCGTCACCTTATGATTTATCAACAAGCACATCAAGCTAGCTTCTGTATGCTACAACGCCCTTGTATAATATTGCCTTAGCGAGTGTTCTACTGGACAGTACCTATGTACCTTTGTAGACTCTCTTTATGTGTTGCTAATATTATGTGCTTGCAGCTACGACTCAATTCCTCCTCCACACCACCCGATTCTGTATCCCCTAAGTGTACACACACACACACACACACACACACACACACACACACACACACACTATAACATATGCGCGGTATTATCGCTCACATTATCGCAAAAAAACAAACAAACTTGAAATATAAAAATTCCCGTATACGGAAACGTTTGCGGTAATGGTCTAGCGGTAACTTCCGCGGCTATATTACCGCGCCTATTATCGCGTTTTTTGCTGCAAACATACCCGCAAACATTACCGCGTGTGCGCTATCGCGGGCATTACCGCGGCAGGATTTATTATAAAAAAACAGATGACCGTTTGGATTGTCCTTTGTAGGACCATCCAAAAGGTCATCTATTTTTTATTTATTTTAGTTATTTTACAAAATTATTATTAATTACAACAAAATATCACAATTGGACAATACATTGAACCAAAAAAAGATTGATAATTTCATTTACATAAGTGGAATTACAATTGGGGGAGGTATTGAGGCAAAAAATGATAGGTATTGCATTTACATAAAGGGCAAAAAAAGCCCGCGTGTACAAAATAGAGTATGGTCATGTGGGATAGGGCAAACGGGTCCCGCGTATACAAAATAGAGGATGCTCATGGGGGAGTTGGCGGCATTTCGCGTGGAACTCCTTGACTCTGCAAAACCATAAAAAAGAAACAACTAACACTTTGTTATTTAATATTTGATATAAAATCAACAATTTGATTATTTAAATAAGATTAAACTTACATGTTGTAGACTTCTGCACGCATTTTCGAACTCCTCTCGAGAGATCATCTGATTTTCAAACAACCAACACCAAGTTTGATACTCGATATGGTTCTCTCTATATCTCTGCACATCTCTGGTTGGGCGACTCATGGTAATGTTATACTGACAAAAAATAGCAACCAGTTAATTAAATGAAAAACATTAGATTTTTTACAATAAAACTAATAATTGTACTTACATATTTGTCTTTCCAAGCCGTTTTTCCTCCCGAACCATAATGCGTAGGAGTCTGATGGGATCTGGCCTCAACTTGACGCGTATACCGTTGCCCTTTCGTCCTCTTTCTCGCCCATAGCGGTCTCCCACTCCACATCATGGACATTTCTTGGTCGATAGCTATGCTCTGGAGACTCCATTGTTTTCTTTGCAGCTCTCCTCACACTAGATTTTTTGTTCTTCAGAAATGTTTTGACATGCTCTTGCAACCATTGCCTTGAGAATTGTTTCCCCTCAGGGTTGGGGAAACGCATGTGCATGGTTGTCTCTATATGTGTGAGGTTGTAGGGATCTTGCTGATCAAATTTGAGAAAACAATTGATATATGTGGAGTGGATTAATTGGTTGACGTGTGTGCGGAATCTCCTGCCCTGCGCTGTCCCGAGATCCACCATACCTCCTCTATGAACCTGGTAGTATAACCCGCGAGCATCTGGTGAAGGCATGTCATGGTCCTCATCTTCTGCTGGAGCACGGAGCGGTGACTGTGGAGGAGAATCTGTAGTACTTCCCCCCCCCCAAAACAACAACTAGCTCCGCTCCCTCGTCGAGATTGACCGGCGCTAGCGCGCAAGCTGCCCTGACATTGACTGCCAGAAGAGCGCCGACGTGAATCTGGGACAGAAGGTGGGATATGTGATGGATAGGTGGACGCACGTGGCGTCGCACCCAGCGGCGTCAGACCCTGGGGCGTTGGACCTTGTGAAGAAAAAGTTGAACCTGGAGCTGTAGCTGGAAAACTCTGCAGGTATGGAGTGCCACCAGTCGGAGTAGAGACCTCTGATAATCCAAAAGCTGCTAGCTGCGCCAGTGAATAGCGCTGCGTAAGGGTGTGCTGCGAACCTAACCACTCAGCCCGAAGACACAATGCCCTCTCCACATCTAGATCGGTCATCATAGGTACCGCAACGGACCCACCAAGAGCGTTCCGAAACTAGCCAAACCCTGATGATGACTGCTGAGGCGACGCTTGTGAATGATAGGCAGAGAGAGCGATCCCGTCTGCCATGAAATCCTCAATGTTGCGAAAGCGTGGTGTGGAAGAAGAAGACATGGTTTGCATTTATTACGACAAAGATTAAACTAGGGTATAAAATTCGAATATATGATTAAAAATTTACACATTGATTTTTTTCAAACATTGGATTTTTTAACATTGGATTCTCTATAGTATCCAATGTTGAAAGAATCCAGTCTGTGTCTACAACCTATAAAAGAGTCTTGCAAAGCCTTGAGTGCTAATAAGATATTAGTGTGTGTATTGACTAACAAGAGATTATTGTGTTTATGATTAGTGTGACCGATTGCACGATCACTTGGACGGCCATTGGGGCCTAATACGTCACCTACGACTTAATCATGGAGGTATGTTTATGTTTTTGTGTTGATTGTTGTTTAATTTAACATAATTAGTGTGTGTTTTAGTGTTGGCTTGTGTAATTGGCTTGTGCACACACTAATTAGTGTGTGTTTTAGTGTTGGCTTGTGTAATTGGCTTGTGCACACACTAATTAGTGTGTTTTAACATACACTAATTAGTGTGTGCATTAGATTAGTGTGTGTTAACATACACTAATTGGTGTGTGCATTAGTGTGTGCACACACTAATTAGTGTGTGCATTGACTTGTGTAATTGGCTTGTGCACACACTAATTAGTGTGTGTTAACATACACTAATTAGTGTGTGCATTGGCTTGTGTAATTGGCTTGTGCACACACTAATTAGTGTGTGCATTGGCTTGTGTAATTAGACTAATCACACACTAATTAGTGTGTGCATTGGCCAATTCCATTGGTCAATGCACACATTAATCACACACTAAATAGTGTGTGTATTGGCCAATCCAATTGACCAATGCACACACTAAATAGTGTGTGTATTGGCCAATCCAATTGGCTTGTGCACACACTAATCACACACTAAATAGTGTGTGCATTGGCCCATCCAATTGACCAATGCACACACTAATCCCAAACTAATTAGTGTGTGCATTGACCAATCACATTGGCCAATGCACACACTAATTAGTGTGAGCATTGACCACTCACATTGGCCATTGCACACACTAATCACACACAAATTAGTGTGTGTTGACACATACTAATTAGTGTGTGAATTAGCCAATCTCATTGACCAATGTACACACTAATTAGTGTGTGCACAAGCCAATCCCATTGACCAATGCACACACTAATCACACACTAAATAGTGTGTGTATTGGCCAATCCAATTGACCAATGCACACACTAATCCCAAACTAATTAGTGTGTGCATTGATCAATCACATTGGCCAATGCACACACTAATCACACACAAATTAGTGTGTGTTAACACATAATAATTAGTGTGTGAATTGGTCAATCCCATTGACCAATGCACACACTAATCACACACTAATTAGTGTGTACATTGACCAATCACATTGGCCAATGCACACACTAATCACACACTTATTAGTGTGTACATTGATCAATCACATTGGCCAATGCACACATTAATCACATACAAATTAGTGTGTGTAACACACACTAATTAGTGTGTGAATTGGCCAATCCCATTGACCAATGCACACACTAATCACACACTAATTAGTGTGTGCATTGACCAATCACATTGGCCAATACACACACTAATCACATTAGTGTGTGCATTGACCAATCACATTGGCCAATGCACACACTAATCACATCCTAATTAATGCATGTGTGCATTGATCAATCACATTGGCCAATGCACACACTAATCACACACTAATTAGTGTGTGCATGGCCAATCTCAATTTAACATATTAGGTTATGCAAGTAATAAATTTAACAAATTTGACAAATCTAACAAGTTTAGATTTTGCAAATAACTAATAATTAACAAATTTAAGTTTTGGTGTGTCTTTACTTACACTAATTAGTGTGTGCATTAGAATAATGCACACACTAATTATTGTGTGTAAAGAACACATGCACTAATTAGTGTGTGCATCAATGTTTAGATTTTGCAAGTAACCACTAATTAACAAATTTAGGTTATGGTGTACTTTACTTACACTAATTGGTGTGTGCATTATAATAATGCACACACTAATTAGTGTGTGTAAAGAACACATGCACTAATTAGTGTGTGTAATTAGTGTGTGTGTATGCATGTGTATGCATGTGTGTGTATGCGTGTGTATGAGTGTATGCATGTGTGCATGCGTGTGTATGAGTGTATGCATGTGTGTATGTGTGTGTGTGTATGCGTGTGAAAAAATCAAAAAACATAACAACAAACTTACATGGAATTGAAGCGCTTGTTGGGAGAGGGTAGGAGAGTGGAAGAGTAGAGATGGTGGAGAGTAGAAGAGTAGAGATGGAGGTAGAGCTCAAGGTTGTGAGGTTCGCGCTCTCAGCTTCTGTGGAGAAGACGATGAAATTCAAATTTTAGGGCTTTGAACTTCGCAGGGCACGCGGGTGCCCCTATTTATAAAAAAATTTGAAAATTGATTTGGCGCTCCTGTTATCGCGAGCATTACCGCGTGCCTTACCGCGCTGATTAGCGCACCTATTACCGCGGCGCAAATTCGGGCCATATACACAGATGGCCACGTTCTGACATTATTACTATTGATCCTCAAAATCTATTGGTACTATGTTTTTTATAAAATATATATAAAATGAAAGTATTCCTAGTACTTTGAAAAATGACATTTTTACCTAAAAGTTTAATTTTTACTTTTTACTGCATGCAATAACTTGATTTGTCCGCTCTTGGTCTGCCTTTGACATTATCCACGGTGCTTTTGGGAGAATCATCTTTCCCCGCTCCCCCATGCGGGGCGTGGCTGAAGGGGGGAGACGTCTAATGGCTCTTAAATCTTCCCTAGCACCCATGAATCCTTCTTGCCAATTATGTGATCCCATATAGCTTGCCCAACATTTTTGAATACATGCATAGGGTCCAATAAGTGCTGAATTTTCAACGAAGCCCAATAGGGGAGCGACAAGAAGATTGAGTACCTCGACATACCCTTTGGCAACCCATTGGGAGGCGGTGAGGTACCATGATGCTCCTCCCAATGCTTCGCCCAATCAGCCATGTTCCAATGGAACGGCTACACTCCATTGATAGGGGGAGCATATCTACGATGTGAAGGAGGTAGGAAGCGATGGTTGTTGGGATAGATCACCTTCCCAAGAAGAGGAGGTCTCTCTGTCACAAGGGAAGGGCCACAAGTGGGACACGCACTATGTCTAGATGTTGCCAATCCTGCCAAGAGGTAAACAAACGTTACACATGAGATGATAAACCTAAAGCAAAGAGTACAATTAACATATGCATACTTACCAGATACCTCTCCAAATCCTGGGTAATCATGCATGGTCCACATGAGGATGCACTTGATGACGGCTTTGCGGTCTCGTGTTGGCCATGAAATGTCAATGACATCTATGCCTCTCCATAGTTCTTGAAGCTCATCAATAAAAGGCTGCATATATACATCCATGTTTTTTACCTTGTGCTTTCCTGTAATGAGAAGTGATAGTAAAATGTTTCCCTTTTTTATTGCCTCCCAAGGTGGAATATTGTAGTTTACAACCACCACCGGCCAAGTGCTCCATGAAGTAGAGCGGTGCCCAAATGGATTCACTCCATCACTAGCTAACCCAATCCTCAAGTGACGAGGCTCATCCCTGAACTGTGGCCATGTGTCCTCTATGTGCTTCCACGCTGGTGAGTCAGCTGGCACTCTCATAATACCATCTGTGGAGCGATTTCAACTCAAAAGCTCGCTCGTACCCTTCGATCTAAACATGTGTTGGATGCGAGGGATGAGTGGAAAATACCTCAAAACTTTACGTGGAATTCTGTTGCTCTGCATTCCTTCTTTGAACCTAGGCTCCCCGCACAATGGACATGTGTCACAATCGGCATGCTCATTACGAAAGAGTACACAATCGTTCACGTAAGCATGAATGCGACCATAATCCATCCCTAATGCAGTCACCACTTCGCGGGCTTTTCGTCTATTCTCTGGCATGTGATTGCCAGTTGGCAGCATCTTTCCTAGCAACCTATCACAAGAAGAAAGTACATTAGAAGCTAATTTATGCACTCCACAAGCATCCTTCACAATCTGTATACAAACCTCAAAAGTGCGTCGACACTAGCATTGCTCCATCCAAACATCGCCTGAAGGTTAAGGACTTCGAGAGATGCCCTTAAAATGGAGTAAGAGAATCTATCATATAGTGAGGTGTGTGCCGAATCGAGTAGCTCACTCCTCGTTCTTTCGGAAGCTTCTTCGCATGCACACTCTGGTTCATGCTCCTCCTCTCATGCAAAGAGATCCTCAACCATTCTATGCAAATGGTCGTCTTCTGCATCCACGTAAGGAGATGGATGTGGTCACTCGGATAAGAGAGAGCAGCAGTACTTGGCTGATTTGATGTGCTTCCTCTCTCTCTAATGGATTCCTGGCACATGCGCTCTTCCACCCTCCTTTCCCCTCCTCCACCAACCACACGTCAATGAGGGGTGACGTCAATAGCCGCTACAATTCGCGGATCGTTTGTTTCCATCCGTGCACGCTTGCGAGGATCGTCCCATAGTCCATAATCTTCTACATGGCTCAAGCATATCCATCGAAGTCGAGCAATGGCACATTTGCACCGCACGCATGGGCATGGTAATCGCTCGGCCAACCACCGTGATCTATCCGGTTCAGTGGACGGGCCAAAATCATCCCAAGCAACCTACATTAATAAATTACATACACTAATTAAAATCAAATTACCAAAGAATGTTAACATTAATAAATTACATACACTAATTAAAATCAAATTACCAAAGAATATCTAAATGTAAAATAAGACTCTGTCAATCCAGAGAATCCCTATCCTCAAGGACTAGTCTCAGTCACCTACCTAGGGTTTTTTTAGTTCTACTAACTGCAGGCTCTGCATCTGTTCTTTGGGCCCTGTGCTTGCCAAGTCAAATGCTACTGTAGCTGCCTCTTCTCTTGAATATCCTACAGCAGCTAGTAGATCTTGAAATGTGCTAAACCTTCTTTCCTCTGGATCTATCTTTTCCTCTTTCTGTTCATCTTCTTCTTGCTACTCTTGCTTTTGGCTCTTTTCTTGCTAAAAATCTTCTTGTTCCTCCTCCTTTTGTTGGGTTTGTGGAGGGCTATGAGGAGGTGGTGATGGCGGTGGGTTGGATTCCGGGGTTGACGGTGGAGTTGGTGGCTTCTTCTTGAAGTCCCGGTCCGCCTTGGTCTTCCGCTCTCTTTCCTGGCCTTCCTGCTCTTCTAGCAGTTGCCGTCGTACTTCATCCACTTCTTCTTCTGTAAATGGGATGTTAGGGATGTTTTCTGCCGTAGCATCCAGGATCTCAATTTTTTTGATGTAATTGTCAAACCTATCTCTGTGCACCCTTCGGGATGACCCCGACATGGCCTCTAATGATGGCTTCCGTAGCTCGCTCAAATCTCCCTTGAGGGCTCTTTCGGCTCTGAAGCTTTCCATTAGCTGCTCTAGCCGTGCCGCTTTCTGTGATTTTGTCTCTTTGATCGGCACTTGTATGGTTTCTTTCTTTCCTTTCTTCAACTCTGGGTGCTCTTCTTGCACAATCTCTAACCGGCACTTCAATCTTGTGGCAACTCTGGGTGCTTTGGGCTGTTCATCCTCTTTATCTTCTTTGAGGCCAGTCATACTGTGATGGAGGGTCAGACCATCTTCCCTTGGCGTGCAATGCTCCATAAACCATTTTTGTTATCAGTTCACCCGGCACAATGTAGGTGGGGTTCTTGTTGCCCATCTTCACCAGATTATCATGGATATAGGCAGCATAGTTGATCACCTTCGGCTTGCTCTTCTGCATTGCCCAAGTGAAGGTTGTGGAAATTTCTCCAGGCGGCATTCTGTACTTTTGTGGACGATTTGTACACATGTGGAAATACTGGTCATAAAGCTGGCTCATGATAGCCACTTTAGGGTTTTCAATATCTTCGAAGGTGTAGTTGTTTTTCTTTTTAGAGTATACCTTGACTTCATCTCTTCTTTTGGTTACACTATCCCCTTTGTTGGAGAAGTCTAGTGCTGCTGCTACCACTCTCTCTGTGATTACAATCACAGTGTTCAGCTTGCTCTGCAAATCAGTGACTCTAGCCACTCCATCTTCTTTGATTGTAGTTACGAACTCCCAAACTCTTTTGATGTCGATTCCTGTTGGCAGAGCTTCAAAGTAGTTATGGAGATCTATCTTCTCCAGGTACTCTGCCATCTTGCTTCTGACAAACTCATTGAGATCCCGAGGTAGCATGGGTAGCTCTATTGCATTTCCTTCAGTATCTTTGAACACGCCTTGGTAGATCTTTAGGTCATTAGACTCTAGCAAGTCCTCCTGAATCCATGTGCTAGTTGTCTTCAGAGTTCCTTCTGGGATGACAAACGGCTCTATTTCTTCCAAGTAATCTTTTATGGTCATCCTCTTCTTCTTTGCCGGTGATTTTGCGACTGCCATAGATCTTGTTGCACTCAGTAGTCCGAAGTTAGCGTTTTTTCCATATTAGCTAAGAAACTGAGTTTTAACTATCCAAATGACTTGAAAATTGAAAATAAAACTTAAAAGGAACTAGGGAAACCCTGCATGTACTCACAGTATAATTCTGGCCAAATTTTATCATTTAGACATCCTACGCATACTATGTCTTTTTCATCAGTTTTTGGTGAAACTCGACATGCTGGTGGTCCCTGGCCTGTGCAACATGGCTATGTGATTGGAATTGGGTTTGGGCATCAAAAAGTGCATTTTTGGGCAGATTTAGGATTTAGGCTCACAAATTGGTAGGATGTCCCCAACAGGTGGCAAATGATGTTCAAATGGGTTGAAATTTGATATATGAGCTCCTTGCACCATGGTACTAGCTCCCATGAGGTCATTTCTTGCACAAAAGTTTAAAATAATGCTAGAGACATCCTACGCGTAGGATGTCTTTTTCATCAAAATAGCTTGAGATTTGTTATGTGGGTAGCCCTTGCATGTGGAACATGGCCCTGCTCTTGGATTTTGATTTGGACAAGAATTGGTGTTGGTAAGACCCTGTGTAGTGTTTTTGGGCTCAAAAAGTGCATCTTTGAGGTGATGGGGGCCAAAAGTGATGGGAATGGCTTGAAACTTGATATATGAGCTCTTGAAGGTGATATGAAGAGATCTTGAATTGAAAATCACCATCTGTGGGCCAAAAATTTCATTTAGACATCCTACGCGTAGGATGTCTATTTCACCATTTTTTGCATGTGACCACACAAATAGCTTGGCAATGTGCCCATGAATGTATTGTGCAAGTTTCATGTGATTTGGACAACTTTTGGTAGATCTATGGCCCATTATTGCCTCTATGCCCTGACTTTGCATTTTTTCATGATATGAGGTAACCTTTTGTCCATATGTGATGAAACTTGGTGGCTAGCATGTAAAGGCTATTCAAAAACTTTGTGTGATGAGAGATGTTGGGGTTGGTGCCCAAAAATGGCCTTGAGACATCCTACGCGTAGGATGTCTCCTGATGAAATTTTCATGGGTACTGCTACTGGTGCCTGCCCTTAGTCCCCCTGAGTCCCTTTTAAGCCCTATTTAAACAAAAAAGTCAAATAGATAGAAAGTAACTCCCTGTGTGGATTTCAGAGCCTCCGAGCCAGTTTTTGACTTTTGGAGTGCTTTTCGGCGATGAAATTTCTTGATGTTGGTCTCCATAGCTTCCCGATCCCTTGGGGATCCTTGCCGTATGGTTTTTGTTGACTTTGGCTTCACCGGAGCTCCGTTTGGCAATTTGTCACTCTAGAAGCACCCATGGTTGCGTTTTCATGTCTTCGATGACTTGTGGTGGTCTACCACCATAGGACTTGGTTGTTGATGGTATAGGTAAGCTGCTCGTGAAGTTTGGTGGCAAACGGACATGCGGTTTGGCCGCGAGAGCTATTTGATGCTTTGTGTGTCTGATGCCGTTTCTGAAGTTTAGTGCCGCTTCGGGTCACCTTTTGGCCATGTGGTCTATATAGACTTTTCGAGCATGTTGAGATGCTCCTACCCATGAATTTTGGTAGCATTTGGGCGCCTCTCCGCCGATTTCCCATTTGGTGGCCTCTTGTGGGGCTCTAGGAATTAGGGTTTTTCCCAGTGGTTTTCTACTGCCTTTGGGCATCCAAAAGTGTTCTCCTACACTAGGGTAAGCTGCCGATGAAGCCTCATTGATTTTGGGTTAGCCTTTAGGTGGTCACTTCTACTTGTAGGTCTCTACTGCTCGCTTTCTTTGTGAACCCTACGCTAGTTTTTGTGACAAAACGAAAAACATGCGCGAAAAGCTCAAGGTGGTGAGCTTACCTCTTATGTCTGGATCCGGTCGGGTAGTCGTGCGCGTTGTAGAAGCTGCTGGAAGTTCCGTTCGCTCTAGGTGGCAGAAGCTCTCTCTCAAAGGGCAATAGTGGAAATGAGCTTAAAATGAAGTGAAAATTTCTTATAATGGGATTCCCCGAACCACTTTTCATGAATTTTGACATGTGCCCCCAACTTCTTGCGAGATGTGGTTTAGGCTCAAAAATTTCTTGATTTGGACTCCATTTGCTTAGTTTACGAGAAATTTGACGTTTCAGTCAAAATCTGGCCAAATCACGCTTTTCGCTCCATTCACATAATTGCACCCCCACTGTACCATAGGTTGTCCTATAGTCACTGATCATCCCCATATTTTTTTTTCTTCATTACTACCGTTTTTCACCTGCTTTTTGTATTTTTGAAGTTTTTTTGCCGAAAATTAGTAAAATTAAAAGAAAAATAGAAAATTAAACCCAAAAAATCCCCAAAAATCATAATAAATCAGAAACATCACCGCAAAACACTATATACACTCACATGCAATTTTTATGGCCGGATTTCTTCGTTTTACCAATATTTTGTCCGAAAAATGGCTATTTTTACTTATATACACACACCTAGGGGCTTGATTTGGCGTTTGGCCCCCTATACTTGTAGATTCATGCTGTATAAGGGCATATGTACTTGGGTTGGTCCAAAAAATTTTGCAATCAAACGACAACCCTTAAAATAGTCAAAAAACATGCCCTTTTTTCCTCTTTTTGCCATTGGGTCCGCATTTGAGAATGCCTCCCCCCCTCCTAGCCGGAGTCCTTCCGGACGACAAGGTATCGCCTCGGTGTATGTGCCGTGCATGGGTGAAAACTCGTGCTAATGCTTGGCCGTGTAATGTGGCCCTATATTATGCATACTTGTCAATGCATGGAAAATTAACGATGTGCAAGAGAAGGGTATAAGCAAGATGCTTATTGGCATTCTCCGTCGAGGTTTCCTGTTGGTTGTTGATTTGGTTGGCGGATTTTCTTTGCAAGTAAAAGTTGTAACTCTACCGCTCTTTGTTTGATCGTCTTTCTTGTAAAAGTCGCGTGGTTTGCCACTACTGTCGATATGGCCGTAGTTGTCTCCTTGGAGAGAATTTTCGTGGCGGAAGTGGCCATAGACTTTGTCTCTTTGGCTTTCCATTTGTAGCTTTGCTTTGCCGGTTTTTGTAGGTTTATTGCTATTGCCTCGGTTGTCATTGTTTTGTTGCTAATTGGCACCCACATAAATCGGTTTGCTGGTTTCATATGCAGTTGTCTCCCTTCCGATGTTGCTTGTACTGAAGGGAGTTCCTTGTGTTTTGGTTTCGGGATCCAAATGCGAGTCGTATTTAAGTTATTGCTGAGCATTTCTTTGGGATCCATATTTGTTTTATTCCCTTGGTTATTGGTTGAACTGTCTTCTCCTTTTGATTTCTTATGTTGTATTGTGGTTTGTCTGCCACGTCACCTCTATCCTTCCATACCCATACTTGTTTGTCGCATGTTGGTAACCTTGATCTTTTCACTGCGGTCAGTGACTTTGTATGCTTGTAGTGAGCCTGGTTGGCAGTTCCCTGTTTGTTAGCCTTGGGTATCATGTTGTACTTTAGTGGCACCCTTCCTTTTGGCTCTTTATCCAGTGATTGCATTGCTGGCAGCTGATTCTTCTGGGGTTGCTGAGAAAAGGCTACCACTTGTTGTTCTTGTGCATGCTGAATTTTGACTACATCCACATTCCAATCTATCTGTACATTGTACTCTTTTTACCAAGGTTGTCCCATCAACATGGGGTGTTGTGTGCTTTCATCCTCAACCACATAAAACTTGTGTGGGTAAATATATTGATGTAGTTGTACATGCAATATAATCCAGCCCAATGTTTTTAATGAATGTGATATACTACTTTCCAGCACTCGTGGAGTAGGATGTAGTTGACCTGTGGGTTTGAGCTGGTTGTATAATCCATAAGAGATTAGATTTTCTTGAGCTCCAGAATCAAGCAATGCCGTCGATTCAACTTGATTGCTACCTACTTTGACTGCAATTATTGGCTCCACTATGTCCTCATCAAAATTCGTTAGTCGAATGGCATTGATTCGCAACGGTGATCCACATTGTTGTCTTTGTCATAGAAGACGTCTTTTTGCAATGCGTTCTTTTGCTTCTGCTTGGGCTTCTTCTCGTACCCTTTGTTTCTCCTTCATCTGTTGTTTTTCTTGATGGATTTGTTGAAGCATATCCTATGTTAGTGGTAAATGATATTTCTTTAGTCGACACCCACTAATCCAATTTGGCATTTCTTCACTTGCTAATGTAGCAAGCTTGACATCTCCACTTTGTGATAGGTCACTAATCCCAAAGGGTCCTATCCCTCGGTTCTTAAGTTTCTTGGCATGTTGCTTCAAGGTATAAAAAAGTACATAATCACCTGTTTTGAACTCTTTCGTGCGCACGTGCTTGTCAAAAAACTCTTTTTGTCTTCTCTTTTTAGCATAGATCGAAGCTACAGCTCGTAAGCGAAGTTCATCTATTCTTGAAGAGAGCTCATGCCCTGTCCATTCTAAGGGTTTTGCTACTCGTAGAGTTGGAATTAAAAACTCTATGGGTAATATAGCATTTAGGCCAAACACCATGTTGTACGGTGTCGTTCCTATTGATGTTTTGTATGCTACTCGGTATGCCCATAGTGTTGAGTGTAACTGCTGATCCCAGTCTGTTCTTGACTCTGATACAATTTTAGTGAGAATCGTGCATAGTGTTTTATTTGTGGCCTCAGCTTGTCCATTAGCTTGTGGATGATATGGAGAATATTTTCTATGTATGACCATGAATTCCTCTAGCATATATTCAATGACTTCATTAAGAAAATGTGTTCCTCGATCACTGACAATTTCTATTGGTAATCCGTATCGTACAAAGACATTCTCATACAGAAATTGTGCAGTGGTTCGTGCATCTGCTTTTTGTGTTGCCTTGGCTTCTGCCCATTTTGTGAGATATTCCGTAGCCACAATGATATATTGGGTGTGGGTGAGATATGCAGGGGGTGAAATAGGCCCCACAAAATCAATGCCCCATTTTGCAAATGACCTTGCTCCCATCATTGGCCGTAGTGGCATCTCATCTCTCTTTATCGGCACCTTGGTGCGCTGACATGCGTCACAACGCTTTACAAACTCTTCAGCATCCATATGCAATGTAGGCCACCATATTCCTGCGGTTAAGACAATTTTTTCCGTCTTATCGCCTAAAAAATGGCCTCCACTTATACGTCCATGTGCGTGATCTAGAATCATCAGGTATTCACTTTCACTTGCACAGATTCTAAGTTGACTTTCCTTTCCTCGCTTATAGAGTTGGTTCCCAATTAAACTAAAGTTGTGAGCCTCCAGCTCTATAGCCCTTTTCTGTGCTCTTGTTATGTTTTCAGGAAACGTCCTTGTGGTTAAGAAATCAATGATATATTGACTCCATGCAGGTGCAATGTTTACCTGAAACAATGTCGCGTGATCCACTAGTCGTTTGACACTACATATAGTACAATTGTTAACATAAGCATGTGTGTCAGCGTATATAGTTGGCCAATAAACCCCCAATTGTTTTAGTCTCTGGTGTGTTTTCATTGTTGAACAATGAAATACACAATCCTGAATGTGTGCTTCTTCAAGGTAACACTCGAATTCCTCCGAATTTATACATAATCGTAGAATCTGGTGCAAGCCTAGGTGATATAGTCGTCCTGCAATCAACTGGAAGTTTCTTGTTTGGCGAATTGTTTGCTGTTTGGATCTGTATACCTTGTTATCAAACCTTCCTCCAAAGGAAAGAGTGCTAACAATTTCCTGAGACCATGTGGGTATCATTTTAATATTGAAAAGATAAGCATCTGGTATGTCATCATCCACTCCTTCAAAAGCTTCCCCGTTGTGCAACCTTGAAAGATGATCCGCCCGTAGATGATTTTTACCCTTTTTGACCACCACTGTGAAATCAAACTCTAGCAATATAATAAACCAGCGTACAATTCTCCCTGTATTGTATGGTTTATTTACCAGATATAAAAGAGCTTGATGATCTGTGAAGAACACAAATTTGTTTGCGACGAGCAAATAATGCCGAAATTATAGCATAAATCATTCCTAACCCCTCTCTTTCGGTGGTTGTGTAGTTCTTTTCTGCACTGTTTAATTGTCGGCTTGCATAACAAACTGGAAAATCCATTGTTCCGTCTCTAGGTGGAGCCAGAATACTCCCGATTGCATATGCAGATGCATCAATGTGAACATGGAATATCTTTTCCCAATCCAGTGCTTTAAGTACCGGTGCTGATACAAGGTTTTCCTTCAGCTTTTGGAATGAAGTTTCACGCTCCTCAGTCCAGTACGATACAAAGATTGTGCAATGACTGCATACATATATATGAATCTTCAATAATATCCGCAGTGTCCCATGAAGGATTGCACTTGTTTCGCATTAGTAGGCCTGGGCAGGTCTACTATGACTTGGATTTTGTCTAGGTCAGTGGCTATGCCATTTCTTGAGACAATATGTCCTAAGATGCGGCCTTGCCTAACCATAAAAATGCACTTTTCTGGGTTAAGACAGATTCGATATGTCTTGCACTTCTCAAATACCTTTTGTAAATGGTCAATATGTTCCCCTCGTAGAAGAGAGTGTACACAAAGATCATCCATGTATATTTCTAAGAATATTCTCAAGTATTCTTTGAACGCATGCATCATTAACCTTTGAAAGGTAGCTGGGGCATTAGTTAAGCCAAAAGGCATAACTCGATACGCATATATTCCCCATTCTGTGGCAAATGCTGTTTTGTGTTGATCCTCTATTGCAATTGCCAGTTGGTTATACCTTGAAAACCCATCTAGAAAGGAATAAACCTGTTTCCCGGCCACCCTCTCCAGTACATGTTCTGTGATCGGCAAGGAATAATTATCCCTTATGGTGGTTGCATTTACCTTTTTGAGATTCACACACACTCGCAACTTTTCGTTTTTTGGGGACAACCACAATGGGTGACACCCAATCTATATGTTTGATTTCATAGATGAATTCAGCCTCCATCAGCTTGTCAATCTCCTCTTTGATTCGTTTAGCAAATGTGTCATTATATGTATAAGGACGTGTTTGATAGGTTTGGCATCTTATTTCAAAGGAATTGTATGTTGGCATATCGATGGATCGACTCCTTTGAGGTCTTTGTAGGACCATGCAAACACATCTTTATACTTCTTGAGAAGTTGTGTTAGCCGTTCTTCTTCTTTATGCTCTAAGTCAGTTGCTATATAGACCAGCTGAGGCTTCTCACCTGGTTCAGCGAGGTCTATCCATTTTGCATTTTCCGACCCATCGTAAGATTCCTGGTTTATTCTTTCCCTGACTGGTGGTGTCATTATGATTTTTCTGTCCTGGATGGTGAATTTCTGATAGTGTGATGGTACATTCATGTTTCCTTTTTCTGACTCCTCCTTACCATCACTTTCTCCCTCAGTAGTCCATACCTCTAGTCAAGACCGTTTTAGTTCTTGGTATTTCTTTTTTCGCTCCAATTTGGTCCACTCTGGGTCTTTTGTTTTTTCCTGGTTTGATTTTTGAGATTTTTGTGATTTTGTTTCTGTTTTAGCTTTCTGTACTTGTTTTATTTCCTCTCGTGTTCTTTCCCTTCGAACTTTCGAGAATCTTCCTGATATTTGGTCTTTTACACAATCCTCTGCTTTGACAAGAATTAGATAGTGAGTTTTATCTTTGATCCTGGGCATCAGGTTCTCTCTTATTTTGTTTTCTGCTCGTTTTCTCCTATAGCGTTCCTGGCGTCTAGGGTGCTGATTGGTAAAATCATAAAACCTGATATTCTCTATTTTCTCCCCACGCTCGCTTGAGCTGTCTGAACACTCATTATGTGCATCGTTATTTACCTCCAGATGCTCAGAGGAGTTATAAAATTCTTCTTGTTCTGGTGGTTCTACCATCTCATCTCCTCCTGGTATAAGGCTTACCATGTAATAGGGTAGCACATCATAGCCATCCCTATCGCAAAATTTTGTCGTTGGACTATCTGTAATGGTACAGACATCCAATGTTGCTAGTATGTGTTCCCATTTTAGAGGTTCCAAGGCATCTTCAGGAAAAGGTTCCAGAATATAATCCTTGTCCTCAATCGCTCTTTCTAAGACGCACTCCTCTCTTTTTAAGCTCCCACAATGTGAAGCTCCGCACATCCATAGCTCCTTTTGTTGCCCTAACCATGCTGGGAGTTTGGACCTGCTAATGTAGCTGAATCAAACTCTTCCACTGTTTTCTGGTTCACATCTTTGTAACTATGGTCTTTTAAGTGTATTTTGGTTGTTGTCTCGCCATGTCTGAGGTATATGTGGTCATAACCTCAATCCTGGACCATCTTTAATTGCCTCATGAATGGTCTTCCCAAGATGATCTCGTAATTGTTCTTTTTGTCAAAATCTACTATTGCAGATGTATGCTCATACTCGATTCCGCACGAAGTGACAATTACTTTTTCTAAGATTCCTAGAGGCTTCTCCATGAACACATCTGCTAATTGCAATTTCATTCTGGTAGCTCTCAAAGCTGGTTTTCCCCATTTTTTCCAGATTTCCTTAGTGGCAATAGCGACTCCTGCTCCACTGTCAAGAATAGCTTTGGAAACTATTCCTTGGAATTCTAATGGTAGCGTGGTGTTTCCATCTTCTCCCTCGCAATACTCTCCAACCTTGTTTAAAGGTACTGGCCTAGTGTTTAGTTGAGGCTTGTCCAATTCTCTGATCCCTTCGTGAAGCTTCGAGGTGGGGTCTTTTACTCCAAATTTTTCTAGGCATTTGCCTACTGTGGTCCACATGTTTGGTCGTAACCTTAGGAGTTCGGCTAATGTGATTGTGCATGCCACCGGGGTGGACAATAACTCAATCAACCCTTGTGAATCCATCACTTTGTTAGAAGAAAGTCTTTGAGATGGGATTGCTCTCACCTCAGACTTGGCTTCATACTCTCCTAGGTAGGAGGGTAGAGTTTTCAGTGAGTCTGGTTGGCTGTGTCCCAAACTAATTGATCCCTGGTCTCCCCCTTGTGAATGTATATCAAAGTTCATTTGTGATCTTGCCTTGAATTCTTCAATAGGAGGTAAGATCTCATTTTTCTCTTTTCTCATGCTATTCATGTGGTAACTCACCCTGTTAGCTTCGTTGGCCTCACGGATTTGCTTCCACAAGTCATCTAGACCGATACAATCCTTACCCATTTCTACCAATGTTTTAGGTTGGAGCCCCTCACTTGCCTCATCTGTTGTATTTGGCACTATGATAGGTTCTCCCCTAGACTCAGAGGCATTTGTGAGTCTTTCCTTCGTTTCTACTTGTTCCTCTAAAGTTGGTTTGATAGGGGTTGGAGCTGGTACTTCATGCCAATTTGCAGGTTTACCAAGTGGATTTTCTATCAAGGATTGAGCTATTTCAATCATCTTTCTACACATTTCCAACCTCTGTTTTTCTATTTCCGCATATGGATAAGTCATCCATCTTTGCTCTTGGGTTTGGTTCTTCTTGAGTCTGGCTTCATAAGCTTTTAGAAGTGCATCTAACTGCTCATTTAACTTTTCTGCCAACACAGATCCTCCTGATCCTACACTTTTGGGTTCTGCTATTTCCTTGGGTGCTATGGTTGCCGCAGTGTGTGAGCTTAGGCTAGCTAGATCCTCTAACCGCTCTAATCTATCCTTTGTGTGTTTTAACTCCTCGGATAGAGCCGTTTGCTCTCGTTCTCTCCTGGCTTTCATACACACCTTTCTAGCTTTCCAAGTGCTTCTATGACCCTTCACTTCTGAACTTGGGGTATCGGGTTTTTGGATCTTCAATTATGGGTTCGTTCGTCATTCTTTGAGCTTGGGCTCGTGTTACTGCCTTAATAGGTATGATTATCTTGTTTTCTGACCCTCCAGTGGAAGGCATTGCCTCCAATATGTTCAAGGTAGTTTTTGCTCCTTTGCTCGGGTTCTTAGGGCAATCAGGAATCAAATGAGTAACTCCACACTCGGTGCAATAAGCGTTGACTCTAATGATTTCATCATGAGGACAGTCTCTTAGCCAATGGTCTCCACCACCTTGTAGCAGGGTCCTTTAGGCTGTTGAGGTGCTCCTTGAGCTTCTCTTTGTTGGTATGCATGTCTCTGCCCGCCCATGCCTCCATTGGCTACGAACAACAATGTTCGTTCATTCAAGCTATATCTTCCTTATTCTGTTGCCTGTGCAGTTGTTAGTGGTCCTGTACTTCCCATCATGCTCCATGGTTTTGGCGTTGAGGGTTCTTCCGGTGGATAATAGACAGGATTTTCAGCATGTCCATTGGGATCTTTGTAATATGCATGCATAGGCACCAAAGACTTCTCTTCTGGTTTGGTTACTGTTGGTGTGTATCTTATGCCGATTGCTCGTAATCCTGGTAGGGGTGGTCGTTCACCAACACTGGTTGTGGGCTCTCTACACCTACAGGTCTTGGTAGGTTGCCTGCTTGATACCTAGGCATTGGTGGAATTTGAGGAGATACTACCTGAGCTTGGGGAGCATACGGTCGTTCTCTCACATACCCCTTGTTGTAATAACATTCCTCCGTCCCATGGTTTGTCCATTTTTGTTCAATTGCATACCACTTGGGCTGTTTAGCCTGGGGTTTGGCGTACAAGTTAATCTTTTTTAGCACTTCCTCTACAAGCTGCTCTTGGCTTACAACTACTTCTCCTTTCGGTGATGTCTTAACGGACTTGCTTCCACTTTGTTGCGAGGATGAATCATCGTGGAGATCTTTGAACTCACCCTCTTTGTAGAGCGCACAATTGTCTACAAGGTAAAGAGCCTCCTTAGTTAACTCATTTAACATCGTGCTCCTCTTCATATGTAAGTCCTTCTGGAGATCTGCATTACTTAGTCCTTTGATAAATATAAGCATAAGTCTGGACTGAGTTGGCAGTTCTTCCACAGGACAGAACTTAACATATCTTTTTAGTCGTAGAGCTGCCTTTCGGACGGATTCCCCATCTTTTTGTTTGAATTTATGGATTTGTGAGACTGTATTATGAGCTATCCCCCTTTGTGAGAATTCCTCAATCAACTCGTCAAACACCTCCTCCATAGACTCAAAGTCTCTACGCTCCACAGAGTCAAACTAAGTAGTAGTGTCATCATCTAGGGTTAGTCCAAACCCTGCAAATTGGGTAGAGAAGTCTAACACCTCTTCAGCTCTAATTACATGCACAAAGGCTGCTACATGATCTCTAGGATATCTGTTTCCCGTGTATTTCTTGTTTACCCATTTTTGCACTTGAGAAGGTCTAATTCTACGATGGTCTACAAATCTCATCATTGGATATCCTCGTCCCAATCTATATACCTCCTTTGGCCTTCGGTAGTAGGCAGGTTCCTCTCCCAGTGGTGCTCCTAAGCCATAATTTCTAACAGTTCTTGCAAGAGATGGTTCATCCCTTCGAACTCATTCTATGGGTGGTCTTCCAGGATCTGTTGACCCTTGAGTTTTTGGCTTACTCTCTCCTTGATACCTTGAATAGAGTGGTGGTTCTTGTAAATCCCTTAGCCCTCATGCGGCTTGATAACCATCTCGGTTTCGGTCTTATTCTAATGTTGCACTCTATCGAAGCCATGCCTACAATGATGGCTGAGTTGCTAGGTGGCTCTGGTTGTTGAATGTCTATTGTCGGGTAGAATGTGAGGTCGCGTCGTAATCTTCTGAAAAGGGATTTGTCGACTTGCTAGGGGTGTAGGTGGCTCTTGGCACTTCATCGGGGGCATATGTTGATGCTTCTGGAACTGTTGCCTTTTCTACCTCCTCTGGAAGAATAAGTTTGTATTCTCGCCCGTACCTATCAACAAAAACGATATCCTTCCCCATAGCAATTTCATAAGAGAATAAGTAAAGAACCTTGTCTTTGCTTAATTCGTTTGGGTAGGGTTCTTTGCAACGAAAGTAAGAGACTATTCCCTCGCTCTCATGCTTGTAAATTCCCACATTCTCATTATAGGTTGAGACCCTGGTTGTTTTCTTATCATACATAAAAAGCGCTCCAGGTCGATCAATGTTTGGTGGCGGTTCTTAAACCATTTTCCCTTTCGCCACGTTATCTCCATATCTGTTGTGATCCTTGGGGTTACTAACTATCAGATAGTGGTTCCCCTTTTCGTCTCGGAATCTATCTCCATCATCATAGACTCTAACTATCTCTAGTCTCTAAGCAGGCCTCTCTTCAATACAAATACACTTGCGTCCTCGATAGTCAGAATAAACTAGGGCTCCCCTCGAGTTTGTTCCTTCTAAGAAGATTACAATGAACTTGGAATCATTCAAATGATTTAGGGAGGTGCTTCCTCCTGGCATTGGTCCGTCATAGGTGAAACCTCCTGGCTGTTGACTACCCATCATGAAGAAGGATTTGTCTGATGGAGTGTCATTATCACTACCCTCCTCAATAATTGGTGCTAGTGGATCTAGCCTTGCCTGAGTTACACTCTCCTCGGTGGACACTAAGTTACCTTGGTCACCTGCCACCTTTTGGTCTCCAAAAATGTATCTTCTTGATCTTAAATTCATCAAACTTAGCAATGCAATTTATCACAAATCCAACCACTCACCTGGAAAAGGGTTAGTTTCCGCACAACTTCTTGCTTTGCCGCTGAATATACATGTACACAAGCGTTTAATTTCGGCAATCGAATCAAAGTATCTAACCGCTAGAGGTGATTTTAGTAATGATTGGTATAACTGGAGAGTTAACCTCAACCACTACTGTATTTTATACACTTCTGATGTTCTGGATTAGGTCTGCTAATCTGGAACTATACTTCCCTTGGATGTCGGTCAATTTATCTGAAAAGTATGAATTCTCTCTTTGCTCCATCAAAAGGTCAAACAAGGTCCAAATTCACTTTTGAAAGAAGTTCTGGAATCCTCAGGTCAAATGGAAGCTCACTGTATGTCCTCAGTCAAATTTTCTCTTCCCTAAGCCCCAATAGACATCCTATGCGTAGGATGTCTCCTGCTCTATTTTGCCTGGATTTTTGCACTATGGATTCCCCTTGTTTTGCTGAGTCCACAACTGTTTTTACTTTTTGATTTGGACACCTATAAGCTGGTCAATGGATCAAAAATTTGTTCCGACTGCCTGATGTTGGTATGATTAGTCAAATCAACCCCAATTTGGACCAAAATGGACTAGGAGGCTTGCTCAGGCTATACAACACCCTGCTAGGCCTACAATAAGTTTTTGGCTTGAATTTCTTGCTTTAGATATTCTACGCGTAGCATGTCTTTTTGCTAAAAATGGCTTCAAATGTAAAACACAGACTCTCCTTAAGGTGCTGATCACTTTGGTATGCTCAAAACTCAGTTTGGAGTGCAAAATCACACAGATGACATCCTACACGTAGGATGTCTTCTTGGCCAGTTTGACCCCAGACTTGATCCACAGCTTCCCCTTGATGTCAGCAACCCAGTGCTATGCTTAGATTTTGGTTTGGATTTCAAAAGTCCCCAATTTTAGCTGTTCCAGCCTTTTTCAGTCAAAAGTTCTAAAGTCTGCTTATAATCCAATTTTTCTCACCCAAATGAGATGAAACCTCTCTCAGTCACCCAATATATCATGCAGATCATGCTCATGCAGCCATCCTATGGTTTTGGTCTTAAAATAATGCCTGGGCACAATTTGGGTAGGATGTCTGGCAATTTTTGTCTATCTGGCCTTATCCTGTCAAGATATGGTCAAATTTCCACTTTCTAGGTGAAAATAGGGTAAAACCTACCATCTGAACGCACTGGTCAACTAAAAATTCCAAAATCTCCTCTAGATTAGCCTGTAGACATCCTACATGTAGGATGTCTCCTAGCTTAAAATGTAAATTTTTTTGACAGAAATGCTCCTGATGGGGTTTGCAGCTCTATCAGAAACACTCACAGTAACTTTTGGCCTTCCGATTCAGCTTTCAAACACACTTTTGCGCCTTTTACAACCTTGTGATGAACCTAACATCAAGTATACATGCATGAAGTGCTCTAGATCATAAATCATGATGTCCTACTTACCCTACTCCTACTCATCATGTGAAATGGTGATAATGGTGTTTTGGTTGCTTCCTGGCCTCTCCGGACTCTCAAGCTCTCCTTTCACCGCTTCTACCATTCAAACTCCTACTCATCCACTCAACTAAGGCCTAAAACTATCTCAGTCTACCTAAGTTTACCTAAGTCGAAGGATCTAGGCCACACACACGCTCCCTAGACTCCCTCTAAGACCTAGAGAGTCCTCCACTCTCTGATCCTATCTAAATGTAAAACGAGACTCTTGGCAAGCCAAAGAATCCCTATCCTCAAGGACTAGTCTCGGTCACCTACCTAAGGTTTTTGTCCCCGGCAGCGCCGCCAATGTTGGACGGATACGCCGCGACGGACGTTAGCACAGCAAGAACTCACCTAACAAGATTTGTCAGCTAAGGAGGAAGCTCAACCCACAGGCGCATGGAAGCAAACATAGGGTGTCAACCTACATTCGACTGACTCCTAACTAATTCCTACAGAGGTCTCTACCCAATGTCTAAGCTACAGCCTTCAGGAGTGCATAAGAGGAGACTTCCTACAACGCTTTCTAGAGTTGAATACCCATCAAACGATCTCGAAATGCCATAGAACCTGAAGGAGACCCTACTAACACCAATAGGTCTCTCTCCCTAAGGTCTATGAACCAAAACCCCAACCCAAAACACCCGGTGTAAAATCACGTAGGATGTCAGGCCGAAATTTGCAGGTCGTCGTTTCCAAAAACTAAAGTGCCTAATTGTAGCTCTACTCAATGCGAATGCGTGGATATGTTGCAATGCAAAAACGGACAATGTATGCTCACCAAATCACTAGATGAAGCTCGTAGATGGAGCTCACAAAACCGGACCGTACGTGCGGAATGTAGGTATTGGCGCGTAGCTCTCATTGGGGGCAACACGCTGCACTTCTCCGCACTCGATTCTGACCACCGGTGCGCAAGTAGTGTCAAGATGAAGCTCTCACTCTTCTCGTACACAGTACGCTCACTCACAGACTTCAAACTTTTCTAAATGACAAAGGTTTTTTTTCATTAAGGTCAAAAAGTGGTATAAATACCTTACAATCTCAAACCCTAATGTTCCAATTTAACCATCTACTCAATCTAAATGTCAAAACTGGGATACAATCTGGAAACTTCTGTAAGCCCCAATATTTACAAAGGTGAAATGTCGGGTTTTCTCAATAAATGAATAATGGGGAAGCGAGGGTTGTATGAAAAAAAATGAAGAGCAGACAAGACATGGAGGAAATCTCTTGATCTCCCTCTAGACCAAGATCTCTTGTCCTCTCTCGAATAATATCTCTATCGGCTAAGGAAGTCAACAAGAGTTTATTCTCTCTCTCTCTCTCTCTCTCTCTCTCTCTCTCTCTCTCTCTCTCTCTCTCTCTCTCTCTCTCTCTCTACCTTGGAGAGAGGAGGTCCAACAATTCAGGAGAAGGAATATTTCTCTCTCTCTCTCTCTCTCTCTCTCTCTCTCTCTCTCTCTCTCTCTCTCTCTCTCTCTCTCTCTCTCTCTCTCAAGCTCGAAAAGAGGGAATACCAAGGGAACCTATGGCATGAGGGAAACAAGATCAAGACAATTAGAGGAGAAATTTGAAGCTTATTGTTGTTAGCGATTGAAGCAAGGAGAGCCACATGAAGGAGGTCTCCTTCACCATTATCAATTTGAAAGTGGTCAATCATCTTGTTAAGTTACGGAGATGTTAATGGCCCACTTAATCTTGTAAAGAGAGCTTAAACTCCTAGTTATCAATCAACCCAAGTGACAGTGTTGTTAACAATCCGCCTTGGCTAATGATTAAGTTTTACTTAAGGCTCTACTCAAGTTAATGATGATTACGGTGATTACCAGAGCTTTCAATGCATGATGTTCTCTCTCACACACACCTCCTATAGCCAGGGGCCCCATGCCTTCTCGGCTCATGTTTCAAACCCATATCCCCCAACAGTGCTTGCATCCATCTACGCACAAAAATGGCAAATGAAACAAATTTCATGACCAACAAGTCATAAACAAGGAGTTTCAAAAGGGTGACTATGTATTAGTCTACACCTCGAAGCAACACTCCAAGAAACTTAAAAATCAAGCTAATGGTCCATTTGTGATCCATGACATATCACCAAGTGGTGCACTCCAACTTGCAACATTAAAGGGAGAGGTAACATCTAATTTGATCAATGGCTACAGATTGAAGAAGCATCATCAACCTTGTTAACCACTTACAGACACCCTACACATATGGACATCCTATCACCTTTGACGGATGCCTTATCTCTTTATCTAAGTCATGCATAGGGCTAGTCGGTCCTATAGATGCGTAGGTGATGACCGGTGAGAGATGCACCACTTATCTTATTTTTATAGTATTTTTGCTATGATTGGCCATTGTGGGTGCCCATGTGTGGAGAGACCAAGCATTGTGGCGGCATCAGCGGCGGTGACGAGGTGGTTGAGCGTTGCGATGGCCACTCCCTCTTCTTTGCGACACAGAATTATTCACGACAGAAGCGGTGAGTGACACACCATTGCCCCTTTGAGCTTGCTAGGCTAGTCTAGTTGTGTGCTTGTAGCCATTCGTGCACAATGTTTGGCAAGTTCCTAGCCTCCGACACATGTGGTAAAAGCGCACATTTTTGACACCACTGCCGGGGACTGCCTTGCACTAAGATTGAGGAGGACTCTGTGCTACCTCTTGAAGCCATTATTTTCATTTGTTTTAACTTTTGTCTTAGTTTGTGTTAGATTTGTTAGTGGATACAATGTGCAGGTTTTAGCAAGATTTGTTAGCTTTGTTGAGTACTGCAATGTGCAGCAGACAGGGAGCAATAGACAATGAGAAGGTTGAGTATTCTATCAGTTTGTAGTTTGTTGTGTTAGGCAATGTGTGTGCAGTGTTTAATTAGTGTTAATTAGTTCTATTAGCTATAGGTAGCTTAGACAGAGCTGCCAGGTGCAACTATGTGCAAGCATGAGGAGACAGGCTCTATGGGTGAGATCGGCACCCACGCAGTTGAACATTGTCCATATAAAGTTTTTTTGAAAAAAGTTAAAAAATGCTTGAAAATTTGAGACAAAAAAGAAAATTCAAAAGCAAATTTTGAAAGGAAGGGATCGGGATCGGGATTGTCCCCCAAGCCCAGGCCCAGGCCCAGTCCTCAGGCCTCAGTCTTATTATATAGTATAGACACTACTATATAAATAAAGACTAGCCCCTCAAGTAAAGGGGGGGCATGTGGAACAAGTCCTTCAAGTCCTCCACCCTTCCCTTCACACTTACCCCTGGAACTTACTAATTTTAGCCTTCTTCTCGATTAGAAAAAGACTATTTTTAGGATCTTGAGGGCTTTAAGTAACCAAATCGGGGGGCTGTAAAGCACGGCACGTCCCTCCAAACAACACTCATTTTGAGCTATCATATGCCATATTTGGTGGATTGGTTTTAAAAAAAAAGAACCAAAAAAAAATCAAAAGAAAATTTGGTTGCAAATCACCCAAAACACTAGGTGAGTGGCCTTCACGGGCACTCACCAACACTTCTCGAGTGTTGAGGTCACATGCACCTACGTTCTTTTTGTGTGCTAGAGGACAATCACATAGAGAGTGTCTCCGTTTACGCGGGCACTCATTAATCCTCCACATTAGGCTCTAGGCCCTCAGTGAGAACCTTAGGTAGTACCACTCAGGACTCACATATTGCATCTACTGACTCTTCCTCTGTGACTACGATGTCATGGAAGGTTACCCAATGCCTATTCCCGATAGTTCAAGCCAAGACATGCATGCCATGGATCCACGGTCCAGGCCAAGCATGTTTAGCCGCTTGAAAGAGACTTTGAGTAGAGCCACTTGCTCCAAACATGGAGCTACGATGTAAATGAAGGGGGTGGAGAAGTAAATTCACATTCATGACCAATGTAGACCCCACGCACTTGGAGAGTGTGCATGCTAATACTTCATTTACTACACCCCCTGACTCTTCAGAGCTATTCCCCTCTAATGTTATATTACCTAATGGTAGAAGCCTTGCCAAAGTGCAAGAGGTTGAGCAATATATCCTCGCAACTAGGGAAAAGGAAATCAAAAGCTTACGCAAGGCAAATCAACGGAGAGAGCTAAAGGCAGAGGCCCCTATGTCATCATGCATGCTAGTTGAGCAATCAAGTGCTCCTGAATTAGCAACCACTAAGGGTCAAACCATAGAGAGCCACAGTGCATCTAGTTGAAAGGACACCCCTAGCACCTGAATACTAGAGGGAACATTTCTAAATGAAAATTGGGATTATGAACTACAAACGGAGACTTTAACCGGCCTATACACATGTCACACCTATCACATGGGTTGGCTAGATGTCCTACAATCCACATCGGGTGCTACTAGCGTAGAGGAGCAACAACAAAGAGTTTGTGATGTTATCCATAGGGTTATTGAGCTGGAGAGGCAGAACAAAGAGATCCACATGCCTTCAATGGGTCTCTTGAGATTCTTAGATATAGGGAAGGTTAAGCAACCAACTTTATCACAAATGGAGACTCCCTCAGTATGCACGATGGATCCTCCATATGTTGTTTTGCCACAGCTCTCAATACAATCTGAGCCCACAAGCAATAGCTTTACCTTTCCAAGTTTAGCTCATCTTTATCTTGATGACACTATAGCTACCATGCCTATCCTAGTGATGGACATGACAATAAACACACCATGGACCTCATTTATTAGTAAAGCACCACTACATGGTGGCCTAATTCCTACAACTGTACCTATAATTGTGTATCAATCATATGCACCTATGGGCCCTCATGCTCATGTAGATGCTACCCCTCCTATTGTTTCAACAACTTATGCTCCACGACCACAACATCCAAGCCCTTATTTTGAAGAGACCATACGAGCTAGTATTAGCATGTCATATCCCATGTCCGCTATGCCTAGGCCACACATATGAACTTTGGGCCACCACATGGCACAACATAGTACCCAACTTGGAACCCAAGGGTCTCCTATACGCTGTCGGGGATTTAAGGGTTCAAAGATGAGCCGGGGCAGCACCGACGGGCTGCTAGCTGTGAGAAAAGTGTGGCGAGGAAGAAGCATCACACCATATAGTAGACCAATAGTTGCCTTGAAATAAGATTATTAATGTAATTAAGCTGTAGAATATGAAGTTTAAACTCTCTTACAACGGGTTAACCCTGTTGATTACAGATAAAATAGAGAAATTAGCAAAGGGAGATACGTAGAGGAAGTGTAAGCCGATGTGATCGATGCAATCTAAATGATGCCGCCGGCTTCGCCTCTCAAAGACCTCTTCCTCTTGAGCTTATTTCCCTTCAAAAACTCTCAAATCTCCTCTCTCCTTGATATTGCTCTTCTCAGAGAAAAAGCTACTTGCTCTAGAATCTTTCAACAATAAAAACCTTTCAAAAATGGCTAAAATTTTTGTGTTATATCCCCCTCTGCTCGTTTTTTGGTAAGTCCCTTATTGCATGTTGAACTACCCCTTTTATAGGTCATTAGACACTTATCCTTGCATTGCATGTGGAAGTGCCCCTCAGAGGGGGGGGGGGGGGGGGGGGGGGGGGTGACTTCTCCTCTCTCTTTCTTTCTGCTTTATGCACAGAGAGGAGGCCCTTGAACTAGCAATATCTCTAGTGGGGCTCCCCTTTTCCCTTCAAAAGAGGTGACGCAGGGGCTAGACCCTTACAAGCTACCACGTCAACAATAGAATGCACCACCATGATCGCCCAGCCACCACCATCGTCGCCAGTGATCGGCTATTGTGCCGCCAAAAGGCCCCCAACTCCACCATAGTGCATTGTGCGCAGTGCCCGTGAGGGCCACCATTGCTTTGTGAGAGAGCAATCTTCCTTCTCCACTTGCTTACCCACATAATGGCCATGCTTTGGGACATAAATCCCAATATTTGGTAGTTTGATTCGGCATGTGGAATTTTTCTCCCTCCCTTCCTTGCCACGTGGCAGCAAAAGGGCATCCCAAGATCTTAAGACCTCAAAAAATTCCCCAAATTGGCTTGAAAAAAAGCTTATTGTGTTGCCCAGTTCCTCCTACCATAATCATCTCCTTAGGATTCCCCTTGCAAATTTGTAAAGCCATGCTTATAGACCTAGTTCTTGACTATGGTCCATGTAGGCACCACCCCATTTCAATTTTGTCGGGCCTGCAATCCGAGATGATCAAAACTTAAAAAAAATCACCTGCAACCACTTCAACCTCAACTGCTCTAGACTTCCATTTTCCATATCTCGCTTCCTGGGACTCCAATTGAAGCACCACCTATTCTTGCTAATATCACTTGATGGATACTACCTTATCAAACCATGTCGAGGCCAACAAAAACACCAGACGGAATAATTCTCGATGTTGTCGGGCGGACACATAAACGGCCCCCACCAACACTTTCTCTGCTAATATCTCTCTCACCTTGGCTCCGATTGCGGATCTAAAAAGATCAGCAGGCTCCATAAATCAAGCACTACACATCTATACACTGAAACTGCCTTTGACCATCTATCCATATCTGCCCTGTCCGTCTCAGATCTACAACCACTTCCAGCTTTAAACTGCGATAACTTTCTCACCTGGGATGCATTTGATGAGTCATTTTATGCATAAAAAATTCTGTACGCTAAGGCTGTTTCCATAAATGTCCATCCTTTAGAAAATAGCCGTAGGACTTTTTCTTGATCCTCTTAGAATCTTGATCATTCTATCATTCTTGTCTAGTGAGAGTGCTAAGGTATCGGCCAATCATAAGCCACTCTTTTTCATAAAATTGTCTAGAAAATACTTCAAAAACATGAGCAATATTACCACAATCTTCCTGTAGATAAGAATATGTATAGAACTTCAAGCCAAAATCATCACTTAGGGTAAGCATCTCTTATTCATCTTCAAATCTAGCCCTTGATAGCATATCTGCAACACGATTATCTCTCCCTGCAATATGAAAAACTTCAGGGTTAAGAGACTTAATATAGGCTATCCATCGTAGCATGGCAATGTTCGATGTAGAACAGTTGGCAATCATCCCTATCAATGGCAAGCAATTTGTCTCTACCACAATTGAAGCTCCAATAAAATATTCTTTATTAGACCTAAGAGCAGTAGCAACACCCCAAAGTTCTCTCTTAGCCTGTGGATAACCTCATTGACAAGAGTTGAGTACCTTGGCTCGAACTGCATACATGTGTCCTTCTGCATCATCTTGACCTGTAGCCCATCCAATACCTATCTGGCTAGTGTCAACTATTAAAATAACTGGCCTTCCGCATTTGCAGTCAACTTTCCTCAAGGTTGGAGCCTTGACAAGCAACTTCTTTAATTTCTTGATAGCCTGTGTGTAAAATTCTTCCCAAAAAAACCTTTTAACTTTCCTTAGAAATTGATAAAGCACCTCTACAACATGAGCAAAGTGTGGCAACCAAATAAGGTAGAACACACACGCACCCAGAAATTGACGAACTTTAGTAACTGAAGAGCATGTTTCCTTCATCTTTTGGATAGCTTCAACTTTAGTTGGACTTGGCCTTCTACCCTCAGGACTACACATATGCCCCACATTTAAGACCTCCTTAGCACCAAAAGTTGAATTTTGACCTGAGAGTGTTAAGTTAACTTCTTCAAGCCTGGATAAAATAGCATCACAGTCAGCAATATATTGAGCAACAAAAACTTGCCATGCATAACTTGGACTCCAAGTGAAGCCACCTGCATGCTCCATAAAGGGAGTTTCCCATAGGCTAGACGCACAAGGGCTTGCATACCAACAACCCCCCCTCAAGCCCAAACTACTGACAATGGACTCGAGACAGACCATGGCAGAGTTCAATCACCTAAAACCATGAGTAGAAGTCCCCCACTTGACTATAGCATAGGTGTGTGTGTGTACTTCCCTCAAACAACCATCAGTGTGAGACATACCAAAACCCGACCAAACAACAAAAGCGTGGTCTTACTACTTTTATGTGGTAGTGTCTATAACCCGTACAATTTTTGATGTCATGACAACTGACAAGCATGACAATAACTGACAAAAACAAGGCTTTCACTAAAAAGAGTATGATTGTTTTCACAATAGACTAAAGCTGAAAAATCTATGACACTAAATTGGGAAAAACTATTTTTCAAACTGTTTATGGATGTAGCACGTGGTGCTTGAAGCAAACTCTTGTATTTTGGATGTTCTTCATCTTTCCCTAGATCAACATGTACCATTTGATCAATCTCCATTAATCTATTCTCTTTCCTATCAAGTTGGCCAATATTAGATAGCTCTTTATCTTCTATGCTCGTCCAAATATTCATAAGAAACTTTATTATCATGTTTAAAAATTGCTCGTCCAAATCCTTGAAGGAAGAATACTCGTTCGCTCTCATTGCCAAGATACTTCAGAGAGTATTTCAAACTACTCTTGAATGGATTGCATGCACCTTAGACCAAGCTTTGCAAAATAATTTCCTTAGTAGGCATTTTGAGATGCTTGTTGAGAAGCACGCCGTTGCCAAGATGCTACACGGTGTTTTGATATGCACACAATTCAGCTCTTGATTCACTGCATGGGGCTTGCCAAAGACAACCAACGACCACGTCCACCTAGCTTTCCTTTCAATATGCTCACAAAATTGTTCTCTACAGATGCCGACCTGCTTGATTTTGCCTTGCAGAATTATTTCCAAGAAGCACAGTTTTTTGAGAAGCTGCTGCCTTGCCTGTGACGACCTTGACCTTGTCAGGGACGACGTTTCAAGATGGTGCTGTGAATTCACCTGCTAGCACCCTTCTAGCCCCCGCCTAGGAATCGCCCGGGTGCTTTGATACCATATGATGGGTTTATGGCTATGGGGAGTGGTACCGAGGGGTTGCCATGGCTAGGAGAAGGTGCAGCAGACAAGGAAGAAAGAGAGAGAGAGTTCGACAGCTTGAAAAGAGAGAACAAAATTGCACGCTATTCATTGTATTGAAAACCTACAATATAAAAGCAAACTTGCCATGCATAACTTGGCCTCCAAGAGAATCCACCTGCATGCTCCATAAAGGGAGTTTCCCATAGGCTAGATGCACAAGGGCTTGCATACCCAACACTACATAAGATACTTCTTCAAAGATCCCTGAAATCACATCATCTGACAAGCACATCATATCCCTGCAATCCACTTTGGATACTTAAAACATATTGTTTTTCCCACTTTGACAAATCATTAAATTTTCTGTAAGATACTGAACCTTTAGATGTTAACCCCAAAAACCCTAAAGAGAAAGCTTCTCTATGCAATAACTTTTCCTAACTTGTACCACCATAGTCCCGCTTTATAGTGGCGCTCTGAGAAAATCCTGTGCAGACTTGTGCTCTTTGAACTCCTTGCATATCTTTGGCAGTGGATGATCACGTAAACTATCTTTGTTTCTGGCATGGTCAACACATATAGTCAAGAATTGAACTGCTTTCTTACCATCTCAGTTCCAAACCCTAGCATAGGCCAAGCCATCATCTAGAACCTTGGTTTCCATCCTCACAGCCATAATGTAAGGTTGTCTCAAAATCAATGGATAGGAGGAATGTTCCTGTATAAAGAAATTTTGCTCATCATAGACATCCCCTACAGTTACCTTAACATTTGCACATGCACCATAGAGATCGCCGGGAAGCATGTTGGCAGCTCAAGTCCGCCAATTGTGGTCTACATCAATTGGCAATTTCCCTTTTTTGTGCAAGCTTTTTTCCATCAAATTTATCTCTAACCCATGATCTATTAGTGCTAAGACCGGTTCGTCAATGTCACCAAGCTTCACAACAGTTTCGGTCGTTGCCCTTGCCCAATGAGTCCTTGAAAAGTGGCTCTTGGGTATAATTTCATTGTCTTCCTCATCAATAAAATGATCATATCTTACCTCAGGTACAATTGGGTTTGAAACCATCATAGACCTTGACTCTTCTTCTTCAAGGTCTGCCAAATATTCTTCATAGTCATCTAAAATTGCTTCAATGTGCCGAAGCATCTAGCTCTTAACTGATTCTGACAATCAACTTATCAACTCTCATTTGTTGTTTCACAATCATATTCATTGCTTCAGTGACTATCTTCCAATCAGATGTTAAGCCCAATTCACCTGTTGAATCCTCCAGTAATTGCACCACACTCTTCTAAAGCCGTGGATTAGTAGCCTGAATGAACAACTCAACCTTTTGATCCTTCATCGAACATTGCTCTGTTGAGGACAATTGGTCAAATTTCTTTTCAAACTCCCGTAACAACTCTCGTGCAGATATTTTTTTTTAAAAATTCTGCACCCACTTCATGAAGCTCTAGCTAGTTACCCTTTGTGAATCCTCAAGAAAATATTCCTCCTATAGTGCCTTCTTAAATTCTTGTCAATTTGAGCCTTGAGCCGCCTGAATCTCTTTTAATTTGGCCCCTAAGTTGGTTCCGGCACCACCATTAAATGAAACCCTTCCACTGCATTCTGATCATTGACTCCATTATCGTCCATTGCCTGCTCGTAGATATTGAAAAATTTTCCAATATCCTGACCTTCAAAGCGCTATAATATATCTGCAATTGTCTGTCGAGCTTTATGAATCCGCTCTTGCATATTATACTACTGTTGGGAAGCATGTTGTTGTTGCATATACATTGCAAACTGCTGCATCATTTGTTGCATGGTTGCCTGTTGCGGTGTCGACATCTTCCTCCACAAATTCTTCCCACACCGACTCAATTTTGCATTGGGTTCACCAAGATGTCAAGGTTTAAGGGTTCGCAGATGAGCCGGGACAGCACCAGGCTGCTAGCTGTGAGAAAAGTGAGGAGAGGAAGAAACACCACACCGTATAGTAGACCAATAGTTTCCTTGAAATAAGATTATGTACAAAAACAGAAGAATATGCTAACATGAACAAGAAAAGATGCACGTTAACCAAGCGGCACCGTTATCAGAACCATAATGTAATTAAGCTATAGAATATGGATTTTAAACTTCCTTACAATAGGTTAACCCGGCTGATTATAGATAAAATAGAGAAATTAGCTAAGGCAGATACGTAGAGGAAGTGTGAGCCGATGCAGTCGATGTGATCCCGATGATGCCTCCAACTTTGCCTCTCAAAGACCTCCTCCTCTTGAGATTCTTTCCCTTCAAAAACTCTTTTATCTCCTCTCTCCTTGATCTTTCTCTCCTCAGGGAAACAACTCCCTCCTCCAAAATCTTTTAGAAACAACAACCTTTCAAAAATGGCTAAAACTTTTGTGTTATATCCCCAATTGCTCAATTTTTGTTAAGTCTTCATTTTTTGGTAAGTCCCTTAGTGCATGTCGAACTACCCCTTTTATAGGGCACCAGGCACTTGTCCTTGCATTGCATGTGGAACTGCCCCATAGGGGGGGTGACTTCTCCTTTCTCTCTCTCTCTCTCTCTCTCTCTCTCTCTCTCTCTCTCTCTCTCTCTCTCTCTCTCTCTCTCTCTCTCTCTCTCTCTCTCTCTCTCTCTCTCTCTCTCTCTCTCTCTCTCTCTCTCTCTCTCTCTCTCTCTTACGGCATTAGCCGCACATGCGGTCCTGCGGAGGTCTGGACACTGCGGATCAGGAGTCATGTGGTATGCGGCGGCCGTGGCGGCAGTTCTTCATAGGATATCATGGGACAGGAGTGTGTGCACCGTTCCCAATCTGTGTTGGAGCAGCGGTATGGAGGGGCATACGTGTCTTTTGATGTAACCCAACCAATCTCTATGATATTCATGGCATCTCCTGTTGTAACTCTGTGTATGGATCACACATGAATGAAGCAAGCGGTGTTCAGTGCCTGTGTACTGTGTACTGTCTTCTATTGTCATTCTATGTGTTGATGTTCATATAATGTAGTTGATGGTAATCATTCCTGTAATGCCTATTGCTCCTGTGATGGCAATATCCATTACATCTGGCGACCACGATGCGTGATGGACGACCTGCAATGAATATACATGAGCACTAGGTCGCAGGGTCCGCTTGACCCTGTGGTTCCAATTGTAGGAAGACGTTGGAGGAGAGGCGGTTCGGATGAATTTGTTTTTTCTTCACCGCAGATTGAGGAATCTGTATCTCCATCACCAAGCCCGGTGCGTGGTAGGTGGTTGCAGCGAGCGAGGCATACTCCACGCATTCAGTCATGTCCTCCTGTTGTACGTTCACCCTCACCCACACAGGTCGCTCCACCAACGTCTCCGGTAAGCAGTTAGGGGGTGTCTCCGCCACTGTCTCCACCTCCTAGTGCTCGTCAGCTTTTTCCAGGAGGAGGTACAGTTGGGCAAGGGGTGATGGCTCATCCTCAGAATAATTATATTCGGTTTTGAGGTCTTTCGAGCGAAGACCCTGATGCACATTTGCGCAATTCAATAAAGCTTATGGATTGAATCATCCTGGGGTGGTGATTCCTCTCCATCAACAATCAGTGTTTGAATCTACACTTTCGGGGAAAGCTGCGAAATGGTTATCTGAATACCCTGATGATCATTTTCAGACGTATGTTGACGGATCCACAGCGTTTCTACGAAGGTTTCGAACGGAAAAGACAGTCCCTCAACATTTGGAAAAGCTTCGAACGCTGCGGCAGAAGTCATTGCTAGTGGAGGATTACGTTGCAAAATTTCGGATGCTTTTGCAGAGGGTACCTCAGGCACAAAGGCCGGCAGCCGAAGTACTGAATGATTAATTTTTGCGGGGGCTGAACAAGGATCTCAGAACGGCTATGGCAACAGTGGATAAGGTAACTACTCCACTGGATAATGTAATTTCTAGGGCTGTAGTAGTAGGAGAAGCTTTAGAGGATACAGAATCTCCAAAGAAATCAAAGAAAAAAGACAGGTATGCCCCTCCATATACAACCGTTTCTCCAGTGCAGATCGGGAACGGTGCACACACCCCTGTCCCATGATATCCTGTGAAGAACTGCCGCCACGGCCGCCGCATACCGCATGACTCCTGATCCGCAGTGTCCAGACCTCCACATGACCGCATGTGCGGCTAATGCTGTAACTCTCTCTCTCTCTCTCTCTCTCTCTCTCTCTCTCTCTCTCTCTCTCTCTCTCTCTCTCTCTCTCTCTCTCTCTCTCTCTCTCTCTCCCTCCCTCCCTCCCAATCTCTCTTCCGGCTTTAAGCACCGCGAGGAGGGCCCCTACACTTGTGATATTTCTAGTGGGGATCCCCTTTTCCCTTCAAAATAAGTGAGAGGGGGGCTAGACCACATGCTACCACATCAGCAATCGGATGCACCACCGTGATTGCCCAGCCACTGTCATGGCCACCAGCAATTGGATTTTGCGTCACCAAAAGGCCCCCAAATTCTCCATGGCATGTAGCACATGTGAGGGCCTCTATAGCTTTGCTAGAGAGCAAGCTCCCTTCTTCACTTGCTTACCCACATAATGGCCACGCTTTGGGACATATAGCCTAGTATTCGGTAGTTCAATTTGGCATGTGGGATTTTTCTCCCCCCCTTCCTTGCCATGTGGTAGAAATAGGGCATCTCAAGCTCTTAAGCCCTCACAAAATTCCCCAAATTGGCGAAAAAAAGTTTATTTTGTTGCCCAGTTCCTCTTGCCATAATCATATGTTGAGGACTCCCCTTGCAAATTTGTAAAGCCATGCTTATAGACCTGGTTCCCGACTATGGTCCATGTAGGCACCACCCCGTTTCAATCTTCTCGGGCCTGCAATCTGAGATGATCAAAACTTAAAATAATCACCTGTGACCACTTCAACTTCAGCTGCTCCAGACTTCCATTTTGCATATCTCGCTGCCTGGGACTCCGATTGAAGCACCACCAATTCTTCCTAATATCATTTGATGTATACTACCTTCTTGAACCGTGTCGAGGCAAAAAAAAAACACCAGACGGAACAATTCTTGATGCAGTCATCGGTGGGCACATAACCGGCCCCCACCAACACTTTCTCTGCTAATAGCTCTCTCACCTTGGCTCCGATTGCCAATTTAAAAAGACCACCAGGCTCCATAAATCAAGCACTACGCATCTATACACTGAAACCACCTTTGACCATCTGTCCCTATCTGCCCTGTTCATCTCAGATCTGCAACCACTGTCAGCTTTAAACTGCAATAACTTTCTCACGAGGCTGCGTTTGATGAGCCATAAAGATAGGCTTGTAGAGAACTTCAAGTACTGCAATTCTAATCAATAAAATTCCAGCTATGACCATTTCAAGAAGACTCTCTTTTAGCATTAACAAGGAAACTTTTGGCCCTTTTTAGTCACATCTGGCACACTTTTAGCTTAAAGTTGGCTTGTTATCAAGCCCTGACCATTGATAACTAATACATAGCCTTCAATGAAGCTTAATCTGCATCCCTCTACTCACTTTCTCACCATGGAAGCGGAGCTGCTCGACAACACCAAACCCAATGCCAGCTCCCATTCCACATGCAGTCCCAAGAGTGTCTGTCTCCACTATACCTGCTCACTTGGGTGACTTGGCAACATTTTCTCAAGCTATCGGTCGATCTATTGTTGCTGAAAATATGTGTAACACATCTGATAGAGAGCCTAGAAGTAAGGCAGTATTAATAGCCAAGCTCACACAAAAATTTAGTGGAGACAGGGATGCGAGAAATCATATCAAAGTATTTGAAAGATGCGATTCCCTAGGAGAACACAATAACCTGCATAAGAGTAATGCTTTAAGCCTTACCTTGAGTGAAAAGGGTGGGTATTGGTATAGAACCCTAAGGGTGGAAGAGAAAACAAATTACCCTACTCTTAGGAGACCGTTCTTGAAAGAGTACATATGAGATGGACTACTTTGGTGTGTAGCATTTCAGCTCCAAAAATCCCAATGAGAGGAAGGGGAGTCTGTAAGAGAATTTTTAGTTGCTTGAAGCATTTGAATTCTCGTTGTAATCCAAATGAGTGCTTCAATAATAACCAATTGCTTGATAGATTCATTAGGGGACTAGGACATGAAGATATCTACAATAGTGTTTTAGGGAAAAACTACTCCCCTGTTCATACTCACGAGCACGACACAGAAAACATACTTATCATCCGATGACACGACTAACCCATAGGTGCAAGTAGGCAATCTCGTTAGCTTGTCAGGCTGAGACCAATCTACACATACGCACTTTTATGATGCATCAATCACTAACCCTGGTAGAATGCAACCCACTCTATCCCTAAACGCTCACAACATCGTTTACACGTCCAATGAACTCGGAATCGCATCAAACTTACTAGGCATCATCCTCTCACTAGGACATACTTACCTATAAGTCTAATCTCACCAGATTTTAACCCTAGCTATCTCGAATACTGTCGCAATAGACCAACAGGTCATAATCCAAAAGTGGGCGAAACTTAAGTTTATCAGTATCCATGTGTAGCTAATCTCTTTCTCATTCCATGAAGCACTTGGTTATTGAAAACAGACACCGTTTGTGCTACTTACAAGCAAAACAAGCTCGAGGAAGAATCAATCGCGATCAACTCGAAATGGCGAATGCGTGGCGTGGGCGCGTAGCTCCCGGAGAGACTACCGCGATGGTGTGGTTGCATCGTGAATCCGGTGAGGGAGAAGCGCGTAGAGAAGAGGATAAGACACACTCACTCTCTCTCTCTCCCTCTCAGACTCATACGACACAGGATTAATATTCAAAAAATGTTGTCCAAAAAATGGTTCTAAGGTGACTTTTATACTTTAGTCACCTTAGCTCAAAAATGTACATGGGTTTCTCTTGCTCATGATTCCAAAGTGGGAATAAATCTGAGTCCTGACTAACTGAGTAATATTTACATAATCCAGACGAATGGATCAAAATGATAAGACGTCTTTGACATAAAAAATGGAATTTGATATGCTTTACAAGATGGGCTCATTACAACAGTTAGACCAATGGGGCTCCAACACTCCCCCCCTCCTAATTCATGTCTACCACGACATGATCGTCTTTGTCTTCATTGTCGTTGTTGCCTTTCTTGGGTGATTTGATGTAGAAAGGCATCATAGCGCATAGACTCACTTGCCATTAATGGGCCAAAAGTTTTTGACTTGTACATGAAGAAGCCCGTGTAAAATGCTTCTGCAAAGGTTTGGAGATGGTAGTTTTGGCTCTGTTGGTGGCCCACTTAGATCATATGACAACTCTGATATGCTTCTTTGAGTATTCATATACTTTGATGTCCAGCTTTCTGAGAAGACTGTGAGACAGGCCAAAAATGTTCGAGCTATCTTACATAGCATCTTGCAGGATAGGTCAGGAGAGCCTCCGAATTCTGCTATGGCGCCCTGTAGGGTTTTCACCATGTAAGAACCGGATATTCTCTCTCCCTCTGCTGGCCCTGGCATTACTGGATAATTCAGCAATGTCGGATTTGTCATAATAATCAATATCTAATTCTCCTAAATGATTTTCTCATATTAAACTGATCATTTAATGTGGGGAAGGCCACGGGAGAAAAAGCTAGAATATTGGTTAAGCTAGCAGACCGGCCACAGTAGGGATCCAAAGGAGGGAAAATAGGGATCCAAAGGGGGGGCCATCTGCAAAAGATCCATGTGCAACAATGGGCTAAAAAGACCCTTAGGTTCAGCCCATTAAGACTTCCAAAATGCTAAGGTTCCAAAATTCAATGGTTGTGTCCAAAGGTCAACCCTAGGGAAAATTGGATGCTTTGTGTGTGCCCTAAAAGTCTTTGCACATCCCTACATGGGAGGGGGCGAGCCCTAAAGGTAGGGGATGAGAGAGAAAGCCACACACACCCACACATGCTCCCTTTACACAAAGGGAATGAGGGACACATGTCAGCTCCCTAGATCAGATGCCCACAAGGTGTGCCCAATTTCTATTGGATAACCCTTGAAGTGGACCAATGAGAATTAAGCTAGAGTAAATCTAGTTTAATTAATTTAAAAACATTTAATAAAAGAAACCAATGAGAATTAAGTCTCCTAGAAGACTATTGGGCAGTCTCCCAAGGGGTCCAATGAGCATTCAGGAGCCCCATGGCTTGCCTGATTCCTATTGGCCAGGAGGCAAAGGGGTCCAATGAGAGTTTAGTTTACTTATTTAATTACCTAAAACTCTCACAAAAGGGGAAAGGGGGACACATGTCAGAAGGCTATCACTTATGCTGCTTAATTGTAATTGGCTTGACTTGGGGAGGGCCAATGAGGCTTCAGCAAGAGCAATTAGCAAGAGGGCTCGCCCAAGAGAGAGAGAGGAGGGCTGATTTTTGCAAGGCATTATCACAAACACACTCACACAAGCTCATGTGTGAAGAAGGAGAAGACTATCTCTTCCCAAGCTTTAATGGAGAACTCATCACCTACTCCAAGCTTGTGAGATAGAAGCCTACATCAACACTCTCTTGGCATGTGGATGCAAATCCAACCAAGAGCCAAGCTTCAATGCATGCTCATCTCCTCTACCAAGCTAATTACTAAGCTAAGCTATGCTACATATGAGTGATTATGTGAGGAGATGTACATCTTTCTCGTAAGATACTCCTTCTTCTCTCAATCTACTCTCATACCCTGCTAGCTCTCACCATCTTCGAAGGTGTATGAGGTCTTGGGTCTGAGAACGGGGATAATTCAAGTTGTGTTTGTTAAGTGTTTTTCTTAGTGCATGAAGTTTCCATCTTCATTGCACTAGCTAGTCTTGAAGGAACACAAAGAATTGTATTGTACAATGTCTCTCTTGATGGGAGAAACCATAATACAAAGCCTTTTGGAGGGGGGACCGGCTCCATGAAAATCCGGTCCTCAACTGTTGTCAATAGCTTAATTTCTCTCTCTTTTGAAAGTATTGTTGATGCTATCTAACTAGGTGTTATGCTTTTTGTTGCTCTCTCCACCCAAGCACTCTTGGCATTCTCATTAGGAACCTATTCTAATGAAATGCCCACTATGTTCATGCTAATTTCCGCTACACATAAGTTATTAGGCCATTAAATGTTTGCTTGGTTGGATAAGTTATTTCTCTTGCTTGGATATCTGTTACTGCTCTCAAATCTTTGACTTCAATTTGTAAGTCATCGATGACGACTTGCAAACTTTTGATGGTCTCCAGCGCATCTTGCTTTTCCTTTTCCAACTTTTGGATGTGTTTGTCTCTGTCACTGACATCTTCAAGGAATACGTTTATTGTATCTTCACATATGGCATTGAAATCTTCCGACTCCTTTAAATTGTCTTTGAGAAGATTTACTGTGCCTTTGAGTCCCAATATTTCAGCATCTCTGATGCTGATCAGCTTTAGAGTGTCCTCCCTTTGCTCTTGCAGTCTCAGAACTTCCTCATCAGTTTTTTGTAGCTTCATTTTGTTGGACCGGTTCTGATCAGCTAACCATTAACTGTGCAGTCTTGTTCGGTTTAGTATTGTCGCCATTGACTACAAATCTTCATCTATAGTAGCTTCCAACTCAATTTCTTGAGAGAAAGAAGCTTTATCTTTAGTCTGATCCACCTCCTTTTTCTTGCCTTTATCACTTTGTGATATGGCTCCAGTGTTTGGGTGTCTATCTGTTCCTTCTTCTTCTTCTTCCTCTTCTTCCGGTTCACTGGGCGGTGTGTGAACTCTGTCATCACGATGTGAGTTTTCTGAATGCGAAGTAGATTCAGTAGATGGGCTAGATTGCCTTTCACTTGTATCTGGCCTTGGAGATGGCGGTGGTGCTTCCTGATCACGCGAAGTTGGCCTCAGCGGACCTCTCAAATTTTGGAGATCCTCCTCTTCTAGTAGCAATTCTGGTTCATCCCTAACATTTCTTTCTTGGATGTACCTCTCGAACTAGTCCAACTCAAAAGCTGGGGTTGTTTCTATTGTTCGTTCTCAGTGTGAAAGTGCTACTAGAAGGTTTCCAAGTGGCGCCTACATCGCCTCATAGAGATCTTTCTAGAGCAAACCGTTCTAGCATCCTTTCCATTTTTGCTATCTTCTGCAACCTGGTGTTGTTTTCCATTTCCGCTTTCCGCTTCTTTAGTCGGGCATCTTCCTCTTCAGTTCTTTTTTCTTCTTCCATCTTTTGTTGTGTACTTCTTGTCACTCTTTCCAGCTTGAGTCCTCCAATGGTGTTAATAGATGTCAGTACTTTCCTTTGTGATCTTTCTTCGCTATTTTCCCTTAATACCAGCCAGTCGTTCTGATGAGGGGCAGGTGGCAACTGATCTGCCGCGCCTATGGCATGGTATATTACTCTGATTAGGACTTCTCCTCCTGCAATGTAATTGGGTCTGTCCTGCCTTAGCTTTGTCATTTCTTCAAACAGATATGACACGTGATCTATATAGAACTCACGGGTTCATTCCCATAGCCCATGTCAGTGTGGTTGAGATGCTCCCGTGCGGTGTACTGTATCTTGGCGGCCTTTTGCTGTAGCTCAACAAACACTGACTGTAGATCTGTGTCAGTTCTCTTACTTCCGGGTTTTCTATGAGTTCGAAAGAAGGTAGTTTGGACTTTTGCAAGTAAACTGTGAGGTTTTTCCTTCTTTCTCTCATGTTTGCTCCTTGATCTGACAATTTCAATGCCTCTTTGATGATGTCTTTGGTGATCTGGATCTCCATCACTTCATTATCCATGCCTACCACTCTAAAAGTTCCATCTTCTTGGATAGTCTCTACTAGATGATGTACCCTCTTGAAATCTATCCCTACTGGTGGTAGTGATACGAAGTTCCACAAGCCGACTTTTTTGAGCCATGACCTTTGCGGTGATCTTTTCAAGTAATTCTCTGCCTCCTTAGGAATCATCACTATATCCACTAAGTTTCTTTTGTCATCCACATATGAACCTTGATATATCTGAAAGGCCGCTGCCTGTTGCACATCTGCAGGTATGCAGGTGGTTTCTGGCTTTAAAGAATTGGGTAGAAGTGCATAGGGTACTGCCCCTTCCGTTGCCAGGTTCTTGCCTTTTCTTTTTCCCGGAGAAGCCTCCATTGATCCTATCATCACAATTATCAGTTAATGCACAAACATAGTACTACTCTCCTAAATTGATTACCACTTAATCATGCATCTAGATGAGCCTTCTTAATCCCAAGATTAGTTAAGATAAAATGTTAGCAGATAGACAAGCTCTTCCATTGTGCGACTTTGGCGGCTTCAAATTGATGTTGTTGGTGAAGGAGAACAAGTCCAAATGCCTTGAAATTTTGTGTGGTGTATGCTCTCATGGCATGTAAGGTCACTCCATAAGCCAAAGCTCAAAATCTGTCCATTTGCTACTTTTTCTCAGTCTATCGCGATAGACTAGAATTTTTTTGATCTAGGTCCTTTTTTGCAGTTCTGACTCCCATACCTTGCACATGATCTGACCCCATTTCTACCTCAAATGAATGTCAAGTGACCCCTTTTTGGATCAACTCCCATTTTTCCAGACTCCCTTCAAGGAGATGTTGGTCTATCTCCTTCATTTTGTGTTGTTTTGGGCTCAAACTTAGTGGGTGGTCATCTTGCATCATGTTGAAGACAACTGCTAATTCAAATTTTTGATAAGATGGTCCAATATCCCTCTGCTTGGTCTATCGCGATAGACTGGGACTTAGTGCCAGTTTGTCATTTTTTGGCTTTGTGACCATCTGTCTGCCTTCTCCCAGTTGATGCAAGGTTTCTTGACGCCTCACATGTAAATTTTACCTGTCTGCCCTTGAGATGTCCTGTTCTGACTCTGAGTTGTTTGCATGTCTTTCTCAGCTTGCCATATGAGTCCATCTTAGCACCAAATTTGGTGTACTGCCTTCATTTGCTTCCCCAAGTCTAGCTTGTAAAAATTTGAAAAGTCTTTCCCCCCAATAATTGTTGTAGCAAGTCTATCGCAATAGACTGATTTTTTGGCCAAAAAAGATTTTTCTTGCACTTTGACTTGATATTGGTGGTTAACATTCCTTGTTAGCACCCCTCATGAAGCCAAAGTCAAAGTTTCCCTTGTCTAAGTGTAAGTTCAAGTCTATCGCGATAGACTGGGCACTTTGTCATTTTTACCAGTTTTTTGATGTTAGTTGACAATCATGGTTTTAATAGGCCCTCCTAGACACACACATCAAGTTTTAATCAATTTAGCAGAATGTACTCCCTGTTTACAGCACTTAGCTGGTTCTGAAGTCGAAGTAGACCACTTAGGTGATGGTCGCGGTTCCTTTTGGTCTTTGTATGATTCCGGCTGTCTTTTACTTCCTTTTGACCTTCCATCCAAGCAGTCAGTTGTTGTTTTGGTGTTTGAAACACCAAGAACGACCATTTGGATGTCTTTATGGCCTGTTGCCGGCATTTGCCCTAGTGGAAGAACTTTTTTCCTGAGTGGACACATTCCATCTCGTAGTTGACCTCCTTTGGATGTTCCTTGTTGAATTTGGTGTAATTTTGTCACTTGGTCGGCCCGTTAGAGTATCGTGATGCTTTGTGCGGTTTTCGTCAGATAGGGACTTTAGGCTCCGTTTTGACGAACTTTTTCATAGTCTAACCCTTCAGTCGGTTTGTGGAGGTTATTGGCTTGCTGTCTATGAATTTTGGCTCATTTCCGATCACCTTGGTCTTGTCGCCCTTTTGCAGGTCGTGCCAAAATTAGGGTTTTCTGAGCGGCTTCCTTCACGCTTTCCGAGGTCATAGGCTCGATCCCTAAGCTATAAGCATTGTGCTTTCACTTTTGGTCCCATTTGGTAACAACCATTCTACCGTATGTGTGCACAGGTTGTGATTGTGATGTTGGCGAGGTTTTGCGACTAAGTGAAGTAAACAACACTTAGAGTCAATGTTGACGAGCATACCTCTCATATCTGATGTCGATCTGGTGACCGTGCACAATGGATGAGCTCCTGGAAGTCTCAACTGCTGTAGGGAGCTCTCTCTCTCTCTCACTATGGAAAATGACTCAAATGAGGGATTTCTAGCCTAGCCTCTCTATATGTAATCGAGACTCCGACACCAAATTTTCCCATCTTTTACTTGTTGCCATAACTTTTTGCGAGATGCGGTTTAGGCTCAAAAATTTCCTAATTTGGATTTCGGTTGCTTCAGTTTTACCACTTTTGCAGATTTCTCGAGTTGGACGTCCCTTCATGACGGTGGTCATTTTGCCCTGTCACCTTTGCAGTCCTTATTTTTTCTGTGTCTTCTTTACCTTGCTCTGATCAGACGTCTCTTCTTTTGTGTTTGAATCTGGATTACGGATTTTTTTCTATAATTTTTGCTAGAAAATGGTTAAAATAAAGCAAATAAATCCCAAAATAACCCGAAAATAGCAATTCTAACCTAGAAAAATACCAATGAAAAGCAAAACACTTTGTAGCTCACTTTTCTCTCGTCTATGTACAATCTCGCTCATTATCGTCAACCTTGGCCTATTTTTTGCTGTTTTTAGACAGTTTTTGGCCAGATTTGACTCTCTTTATAGTCTATACACATCCCTAGGGGCTCATGAATGATGATTTGGTCCCCAATTCTGATTAATTACGAGGGCATATTCTTTTTCCCAAAATCACACAATAAAACGCATAAATGGTTGAAAAATTGCTCACAAACATTGCCCTCTAATATATGACATGAGTCCGCATTGGAATGCCTCCCCCCTCCTAATTGGAGTCCTCCCGGACGACAGGCTATCGTTAAGGGTATGTGTTGTGCATGGGTTTGAACTCGTGCTAATGCAGGCCTTGTAATATAGCCCTATATGCATGTGCAGTCAATGCATGTAGAAAGAATTTATGCGGTGCAGGAGGAAGGTATAAGCGATGCACTTATTGGCATTTGTCGTTGAGGTTTCCTGTTCTATCTTGAATTGGCTGGCAGATTTTCTTTGCAAGTAGTAGTTTTAGCTTTGCCGCTCGTTGTTTGATTGTTTTCCACTGGTTTTGAATTGGCGTATGTGGTTCCTTTGAGGTCAATATTGTCATATCTGGTGGAACATTCTTTCTTTCTACCTTGATGACTTGTGTCTGATACATCCTTGTAGTTTTTGTTGTGGATTCTGTTTGTTTCCTCGTGTTGTTTGCATGATGTTGCTTGACCTTGACAATTGTAGATAGCTGCACGATTGTCATCTTTGTCCGCCCTTCTTGTGTTGTTGGCTCGTTTTGAATTGGCAATTTTGGCCGCCATACCAATATAGTCCGTTGGATATTTGACAGATTGACTATGTTTCTTTGAATTTGGGCTTGTTTTCGGTGTTTTGTATGTTCTTCTGACTCTTTTTTTATAGGAATTAGGCTGTCATGCCTTATCCAAACTTTGTATTTCTGCTTTTGATGTAATTGTGCCTCGGTCAGCTCTGTACGCCGTACCCAAACTTGCCTGGTTCCCTGCATGGTTGCTGATTTTTGATAAGACATTGCTGGACTTGTAAACTTTGTTTGTTGTTGGGCAGATTTTTGTGGTTGTATTAACTTTTGTTTCCTCCTTGACATGAATTGGTTATATGATAAGAAGGGTTCTATGATACACGGAGTTGCTGACCTACTTGGTGGCAGTACATGGAATTTTGTAGTGTACGGGTGTGCCTGCACTATGATTGGTATTATAATAGACCACAACGTGGTCACCTCATCACCCGATGCTACTTTCAATCTGTGTGTCTCTGGGATCGTCTTCATTGGTCCAAGTTTATGAAAGAGCTCAAAGCTGATGACACTCATTTTTGCCCCAGTGTCAAGTAATGCATAGATTTCAACTTGTTTTGTGCCTACATAAGCTTTTATGTAAGGACTACACCATGTATCTTCCAAGTCGTCGATGATGCTATCGTCCTGAGCTCTAAGGTCTGTCATGGTCTTTTCTAATTCGTCGCTTTGTATATCCGCTTCGATTGTTTGGGATGTTGAAAGAGGATATTCGTCAGTCATCATTGGGGTGACCATGTTTATTGTCCTGAGAAACTGCTTTCGTTTAGCAATCCGTTCCTTTGCTTCTTGTTGTGCCTGGTCCTGAATTCTTTGTTGTTCCTGTCTATAGGTTTTCCCATAATGCAGTTGAAACAACATTTCTGGTGTTAAAGAGAGATGATATTTTTTTAAACGACATCCACTAATTCAGTTTGGTATTTCTTTTCCATCTACTGTCGACAATTTTACTGCTCCGCTGGACGATATTTCTTGGATCAAATAAGGCCCCATGCCCCTTTTCTTTAGCTTTTTGGCATGCTGTTTAAGGGTGTATACTAAGACATAGTCGCCCGTTTTAAAGTTCTTGTTCTTGACATGTTTGTCAAAAAACTCTTTCTGTTGTCTTTTGTTTGCATAGATGGCCGCTACAGCATTGAGTCCTAACTCATCTAATTTTTCAAGGTCCTCTAACCGTTCTGAAAGTTCATGCCCCGTCCAGTCCAATTGTTTTGCTACCCTTAGTGTGGGGATTAAAAAGTCAATAGGAAATATTGCATTTAACCCATATACCATATTAAATGGTGTAGCATTGAGTGTTGTTTTATATGCAACTCGATAGGCCCACAATGCCGAATAGAGCATCTGATCCCAATCTGTTCTTGTTTCACTAACCAGTTCCGTAAGAACCGTGCACAATATTTTGTTGGTCGCTTCCGCTTGGCCATTGGCTTGTGGATGATAGGGTGCAGATTTGCGATGAATTACCATAAACTCATTTAAGAGATGTTGGATAACTTCATTTACAAAGTGTGTCCCTCTATCACTCACCAGCTCGATTAGAAGGCCATAACGTGTAAACACATATTCATATAAGAATTGTTCCGTGGTTCTAGCGTCTGCTTTCGTTGTGGCTTTTTCTTCCACCCATTTGGTCATGTAGTCCGTGGCCATTATGATATATTGTGCTTGTGAACGATACGCTGGTGGAGTGATAGGACCAACAAAGTCCAATCCCCATTTGGCGAATGCTCGAGCACTCATCATTGGTCTTAAAGGCATTTCGTCTCTTTTAACTGGTACCTTAGTGCGTTGACATTCATCACGCCTTTTTACGAATTCTGCTGCATCTTGAATCATGGTCGGCCACCATATACCTGCAACCATAATGATTTTTACGGTTCTCTCTGCTGAAAAATGACCACCTGCTATGCCTGCATGAGCATGTTCCAATAATGGAAAGTAGTCATTTTCATGAGGAACTAACCTCAGGTGGTCATCAGTTCCTCTTTTGTACAATTGGTCAATGATGAGGGTATACCTATTCGCTTCGATTTGTAAAGCCTTTTGTCTGGCTTTAGACCAATCTCCTGGCAGCTCCTTATTAGTCAAATAATCCACAATAGCATGACTCCATGCGGGTGCTACTGTTACTTGGTATAATGTGGCATAATCCACAGTGGTATTGGATGTGCAAAAGTCGCATTTCTTGATGTAATTTGCTACATCGCCTGCCATTCCTGGCCAATACACTCCACGTCTTCTTAATTGTTCATACATCATTTGATTTCCTCTATGGAATCCCCCTGTTTGTGTGTGGGTCTCCTCTAGATACGCTTCGTACTCCTCTAGGCCTATACACAACCTTAGAATCCCATCGTTTCCATGATGGTACATTCTTCCCGCAAGCATTGTGTAATTTCGTGCTTGTCTAATGTCTTCTACTGTGTGTTTGTCGTCAAGATTCATTCCATATGTCAGCAACAGAATAATTTGCTCTGACCATTTCGGTACCATCTCTATATTAAACAGGTATGCGTCTGGGAGATCATCATCTACTCCGGTAGCTTTTTCACCATGTAGTAATATAGAAAGGTGGTCTGCTCTTTGATGAGTTTTTCCTTTCTTAACTACTACCGTAAAATCAAACTCCAGCAACACAATGAACCATCTTACAATTCGTCCCGTGTTGCAAGGTTTGTTTACTAAGTACAAGAGTGCCTGATGATCCACAAAGAATGTGAATTTGTTCGCGAGTAAGTAATGCCGAAATTTCTTTACAACATATATCATACCCAATCCTTCTCTTTCAGTGGTAGTATAATTCTTTTCTGCACTGTTGAGTTGTCTACTAGCATAACTGATTGGAAAATCCATCTTTCCCTCATCGGGTTGTGCTAATATACAGCCTATTGCAAATGCCGAAGCATCTACATGTACATGGAAGATCTTTGACCAATCTGGTGCTTTTAGAATTGGTGCAGATACCAGTGCATCTTTTAGTTTCTGGAATGACTCCTCACATTCATTTGTCCAAATGAAGAGCGTGATTAGACTATACAAGGGTTTTGCGATTACCGCGTACATGTAGATAAAACGTCGGTAGTATCCACAATGTCCCATAAATGATTGTACCTCTCGTACAGTGTTTGGTCTTGGCAATTCTATGATCACCTTTACCTTGTCTTCATCAGTGGTAATTCCATTAGCCGACACTATGTGGCCTAAGATTTTACCTTGTTGTACCATGAATACGCATTTTTCTGGGTTGAGGCAAATCCTATACGTTCTGCATTTTTCGAATACCTTTCTCAGATTATCTATATGGTCTTCTCTCAATAGAGAATAGACACACAAGTCGTCCATGTAAATATCCAAGAATTTTCGGAAGTATTCTTTAAAAGCGTGTGTCATTAATCTCTGAAATGTGGTTGGAGCATTGGTCAAGCCAAATGGCATTACCCTAAACGCATATATGCCCCATTCTGTTGCAAATGTTGTTTTGTATTGATCTTCTAGTTTGACCCCCAATTGGTTATAACTCGGGAGAATCCGTCCATAAAGCTATAGGCTTGCTTGCCTGCCACTCGTTCCAGGACGTGTTCAGTGATAGGAAGAGGGTAGTTGTCTCTTATTGTTGCTGCGTTTACCTTCTTGAGATTCACACACACTCGTAATTTCCCATTTTTCTTGGGTAGCACCACAATCGGGGACACCCAGTCTGTGTGTTCTATCTCATAAATAAATTCAGCCTCCATAAGTTTGTCTATCTCCTCTTTTATCCTTTTGGCGAATGTCTCATTATACGTGTAGGGACGTTGTTTGCTTGGATTTGCATCAGACTTCAGAGGGATTGAATGTTCACAAATGTTAGGATCCACTCCCTTCAAATCTTTGTACGACCATGCAAATACATCTTGAAATTCCTTAAGTGTTTTGATCAGTAAGTCCTCTTCTTCTCAACCTAGATCTGTGGCAATGTAAGCAGGTCGAGGATTTTCTCCTGGCTCTGCTAAGTCTATTTTCTTGACGTTCTCTGGCCCATTGTAGGACTCGTTTGATTTAGGATCCCTCATTGGTTGCTGAACCACCAATCTTCTTTCCTGAATGGTGTACTTACAATAGTGAGGAGGTACATCTATCTTTTTATTCCCATCACTAGCGTTCGTTCCATCGCTACTTTCCATTTCAGTTGTCCATACATTTTTAATTTTTTGTTTCAACTCATTGTATCTTGTTTTCGGTTCAATTTTTGTCATAATTGGACTACCACAGACATTCAGTTTTTCTGTTGCAACTCTTTTTTTTGGTTTGCTGGTTTTCTTAGGTTTCAACAATCTGGACTTAAATCCTGAGTCTTCAGCAACCTTAAGAAATCTTCCCGACACTTTATCCTTAGCACATTCAACAGCATGAATATTCATAAGGAAATGTGTCTTACCCTTAAACTCTGGCATGGGTCTCAACCTGGTTGGTGTACTGATGTGGTGTCGTTTACTCTTGTATCTTTTTTGGCGTCTCTCACTTTGGTTTGGGAAATTGTAGAAGACGTCATTGTCTTAATCTTGATTGTCGTCTCCCTCTATATTTTCCGAATTCTCGTCATCCGCGTTATCCTTGTTTTCGCTTTGATCAGAAGAATCATAAAATTCTTCTCCTTCCTACTTGATTTCTTTAGTGGGGATGTCCACATAGCCCACTATCTTAATCTCAAGTTTCGTTTCTGTTTTATGGATCCTCATATTCTCAGTATCTACCTCGTCCTCGTCCTCCTCCTCCTCCACAATTTTGCTCAACATGTAGTATGGTATGATATCGTAGCCATTCTCATCACAAAATTTGGTGGGAGTGACTTCATTGACACATACATCCAATGTAGCCAAAATTTGAGAGCATTCTAGGGGTTCGAGATTCTCTTCAAGAAAAGTTTCTTGTATATAGGCATCGTCTTCCAAGACCCTCTCTAGTGTCCTTTCATCGTGTTCAAATTCACTACATTGAGATGCTCCACACATCCATATCTCTTTTTTCTTACAAAGCCACGCTGGGACTTCTAATCCACTAATGGTGGCTGAGTCAAATTCTTCCACAGGGGTTCTCGTGACATCATGGTAGCTATGATTTTTCATGTTTACGCGTGTAGTAGTTTCAGCATGTCTTAGATACAAATAATCATACCCCCAGTCTTGCACCATTTTGAGTTGCCTCATGAACGGCCTACCAAGGATAATTTCATAGTTGTTCTTCTTGCCGAAATCTACTATGGCAAAGGTATGTTCGTACTCTATGCCACAAGAAGATACCAAAATTGCCTCAAGAAATCCTATAGGCCTTTCTATGTGCCCATCCGCCAGTTGCAATTTCATTCTAGTTGTTCGTATTGCTGGTTTTCCCCATTTTTCCCATAGCAATTTGGTCGCAATGGCAATGCCAGCTCCACTATCAAGTATTGCCTTAGTTTCTATGCCATTATACTCAACTGGTAGGGTCGTGTTGCCGTCTTCTCCCTCACAATACTCTCCTACCTTGTTGAGTGGCACTGGTCTAGTGTTGACGTTCTTCGGTTCTGTGTCATTAAGCTCGGTTTCGAAGAACTTAAGAGGCGTCCTTATGCCAAATTTTTCAAGACATTTTCCCACTTCCGTCCACATGCTTGGCCTAATTTTTAACAATTCTGCCAATGTGATTGTACACTTGACCGGAGTGGTCAACAAGTCTGTCATGATTTTAGTGTCCAATTGATTCGAACCGCCTATTCTCTGAGAAGGTACTCTTCGAATTTCTGACCTTGCCTCATAGTCCCCCATATATGATGGCAAAGTTCTGAGAGATTGTGGTCTGCTATCTTCGGATGCAACTGAACCATTATCCCCTTGAAATGATTTAACGTCCAAATCCCATGGAGTCTTATTCAAGTTCAGCTCCGAGAAAGGCGTTGACTCGACTGTTTTTGTATCATATTTTTCTTGAGCTTTTCGCACCGTTTCCCATAGCTCTTCAGGCCAATTTTCTTCCACAATAGGGGAATATGGTGGAAAATCTTTCAGTGATTCATCAGTGCTATTAGGTACGTCTTTTGCATCCTCTACATCTGGCAAGGATTTAATGTTTTCTATCTTGTCGGGTATCCTTTGTTCGGTTTTGTGAGGTGTTTCATTGTTTGGTGGTTTGATTACTCTATCTCTTGCTTCCATAGGTGGAGGCTCCGATAAAGCTTGTGCAGTTTCGATCAGTTGTTTGCACATCTCTAGTCTCTGTTTTTCTATCTCTGGATATGGATATGTCATCCACCTTTGCTCTAGGGTCTGTCTGTTGTTCAATCTTGCTTCATATGCTTGCAAGATTGCATCTAAGGGTTCATTGATCTTATCTACCAATACCGACCCTCCTGAGCTTGCACTCTTTGGTCCTTCCGTTGATTTTAGAGAGTCGGACTCTCTTTGCTATTTAAGTTGCTCTCGAGCTATCGTTAGCTCAGCTTCTACATCTTTTTGTTTTCGCTCACGTCTAGCTTTCATTTTCGCTCTTCGTTCTTTCCAAGGATTATCAAGACTGACGCTAGACTTGTCAGTCTTGATTTCTTCTTGATTTTGATCGTTACTCTTGGGCTGATTGTGATTTTTCCTTGCTTGGGCTCTCGTCAAGACCTTAACAGGAATCAGAGTTTCATTTTCTGACCCTCCACTGGACGGTAGCGCTCCCAGCATATTCAAGGTAGTTTTTGCTCCTTTTCTCGAGTTTTTAGGGCAATCAGGGATCAAGTGAGTAATTCCACACTCCGTGCAATATGCGTTGACCCCAATGATTTTGTCATGAGGGCAGTCCCTCAGCCAATGGTCTCCTCCACACTTGTAGCATGGTCCTTTAGGCTGTTGAGGTGCTCCTGGGGCTCCTCTTTGTTGGTGTGCAATTCTTTGCCCGCTCATGCCTCCGTTGTCTATGAACAACAGTGTTCTTTCATCCAGGCTATATCGTCCTTCTCCCGCTGCCTATGCAGTAGTTGGTGGTCCTGTATTTCCTATCATGCTCCATGGTTCTGGTGTAGAGGGTTCGTCCAGTGGATAATAAACAGAGTTCGCCGCATATCCATTGGGCTCGTCGTAGTATGCATGCATAGGTACCAAAGCCTTCTCGTCGGTGTGTATCTTATGCAGACTGGTCGTAATCCTGGTAGAGGTGGTTGTTGTCCCAACACTGGTTGTGGTCTTTCTACGCCTACAGGTCCTGGTAGGTTGCCTGTTTGATATCTAGGCATCGGTGGGACTTGAGGAGATGTCGCCTGAGCTTGCAGAGCATATGGTTGTTCTCTCACATATCCCTTGTTATAATAACACTCCTCCGTCCCATGGTTTGTCCATTTTGTTCAATCGCACACCATTTTGGTTGTTTAGCTTGTGGTTTGGAATACAAGTTAATCCTTTTAAGCACTTCCTCTACAAGATACTCTTGCCTTACCACTACTTCCCCCTTCAGTGTTGTCTTAGCAGACTTGCCTCCGCTTTGTTGTGAGGAAGAATCATCATCAAGATCCTTGAACTCACCCTCTTTGTAGACCGCACAATTGTCCACAAGGTATAGAGCTTCCTTGGTTAAATCATTCAACGTAGAGCTCCTTTTCATATGTAAGTCCTTTTGAAGATCTGCATTCCTTAGTCCTTGGATAAATATAAGCATAAGTCTGGATTGAGTTGGCAGTTCTTCCACGGGACAGAACTTAACATATCTTTTTAATCGGAGGGCGTCCTTCCGCACGGACTCTCCATCTTTCTGTTTGAATTTATGGATTTGCGAGACTGTATTATGAGCTATCCTCCTTTGTGAGAATTCCTCGATAAACTCGTCAAACACTTCCTCCATAGACTCAAAGTCTCTTCGCTCCACCGAGTCAAACCATGTAGCCGCATCATCCTCTAAGGTTAAACCGAATCCTGCAAATTGGGTAGGAAAGTCTAGCACCTCTTCAGCTCTAATTACATGCACAAAGGCTGCTACATGATCTCTAGGATCCCTGCTTCCCGTATGTAGTACTATGGGAAAGTCTAGCTGTAATTAGTGCTACAAAGTGACCTCCGGCAATACCCGTATGTACTTCCTCTAGAACTGCTTCCTGCTCCTGTGGTAGCACACATCGGAGTAACACCTCTGCCACCGTGCGGTAATAGATCTTCCCCATAATGATCTCGAAATTCCTGCTTCTAATAGCCATACGTTTCCTCTGATGGCTGGTCAAGAAGGAAGGCATGTCGCCGCTATCGAAAAAATGAAACATCTCCTCATACCATGTCCATGGAATGCTCGGAATGACCCTTACCTAACTCGGGACGGTAATATCTTCTGCAGCGACTCCTGTTAGAAACAGAGATGCATCCGGAAATTCATCAGCGACCCCCGTCGGTGGCTCTCCAGAGTCTAGCTAGGATAGGTAGTCAGCCACCGCATGCTGAGCCCCTGGCCTTTGTATGACCTCAAAGTCAAATTCCTGCAACAGAAGCACCCATCGGGCCAATCTTCCCGTCAAATTTCATTGCCTTACCAGGTATAACAGAGCCAAATGGTCCACATGGAAGAAAAACCGTCGGCCCAACAGATAGTGCCTGAATTTCTTCACTGAATAAATTGTCCCTAAAAATTCCCTTTCCGGTACTGAATAATTTCTTTCTGCAGATGATAATCGTCTACTGGCATAATAGACCGGTCGGAACCATCCTTGACTTTGTTCCTGCATCAACACACTGCCAATAGCGCAATCCGAAGCATCCACGAACACATGAAAATCCTGCCCCCAATTCGGTGCCAGCATAATCAGAGCTTTGGAGAGCTGCAGTTTTAATCTTCGAAAAGCCAAATCACATTCTTGTGTCCATTCAAAATCTATAGCATGAGTTGCCTGAGTAATCGGGATTGCCAAATGCGCGACAAACCGCAAATGCCTCCCATGCCATCGGGCTTGACCCAGGAAAATCTAGCACTGTTTCTGATTCCGCGGTGCAGGCGCTTCCATAATTGCGGCAATTTTATCCGGATCCAGAGAAATGCCGTCTTCAGAGATTATATGCCCCAGGAGCCTGCCCCTGCGAACAGCAAATGCACACTTTAAAGGATTCAAACTGAATTTTACCTCTCTGCATTTCGTAAAGCATAACCGTAATTGTTGCAAATGCTCCAATTGTGCTCCAAAAACATTGAGATCATCCAGAAAAATCCGCATAAAATCCGTCAAGTAAGGCCCAAAGATTTGAAACATATCCCGTTGAAAAGTGGAAGGTGCATTCCGCAATCCAACCCACATTACTGTGCAGGCAAATACTCCCCATGTGGTAATAAAAGCTGTTTTTGGTTGATCCCGCAATGCCATTCTGATTTGATTATATCCACTAAAGCCATCCAGAAAAGTATACATCTCATGTCCTGCTACATCATCCAAAATGGAATCCAAAAACGGGAGAGGAAAAGGATCTGGAACAGTAGCGGCATTCAATTTCCGGTAATCCACACAAATTCGTATTTGCTTATTTTTCTTTGGTACTACCACAATTGGAGAAATCCATTCCGGATTATCAATAGGGGTAATAAAACCCACTTCCAACAGGGGATCAATTTCCAATTTAACTTGCTTTGCCACATTCGGATTCATCCTGTACGAATGCTACTTCACGGGCACCGCATCCGGTTTCGTATGATGATAAAACTTAGGATCCAATCCCTTCATGTCCGCATATTCCCATGCAAAAACATCCTTAAACTCTGTCAGTAATTTGATCAAATCATCTCTAAAACTTGCTTCCAACTGCTTATTAATGTATATGGGCTGCGACTCCGCTTGCTCCCCAAGAAAAACCTTCTCTAATTCATCTTCCTTAACCCTTGTAATTTTTTCCATTTGCGCCTCAAACGCTCGTTCTTGCTGAATCACGTCCTCCAGTGACTCAGGACTTGGAAGCACCTGTTGTTGGGGCTCCCCTATTCCTCCTGGAGTTCCTGAAACCCCCACCGAATGCCCTTTTGGAATCAGAGAAATATCCGCAAGGTATAGAGAAACTAAATCCGGATTTGCTTTGAGAAATTGTTCCTCTTCATCCTCTTCTAATCCTTCCACCATATTAACTGTTTCTGCTATCACCGGCCATGCTGCCTGAACTGGTTGTCGGCATGTTCCCAACATCACATGCACTTTTCTTTTACCCTTCTTTATTGTAAGCATATTTGCTTTCCAATTATGTTTTACCCTCGCTTGTCGTAACCAGGGTCTCCCCAAGATAATGTGATAATCCTGATTATGATCTTCAATATTCAAAACTACTAAGGAAACACTAAAGGACAAGCCCGCTACATCCAAAACAATACCCCGAAGTAAACCCAATGGTTGCACTCTTCGCTGATCTGCCATGCGGACTACAAAAGGTGCAGGCTCCCAATCACTGAGACCAAAACGCTCACACGCTTCTTGGGTGATAATGTTTACCCCCGCTCCTCCATCCAAGAGTACCTTGTCAATGTATGTGCCATGGTATCGAAATGAAAGTTCCGGAATATGGGTATCCGTGATCCTATTTGCCGGCAACGGGGCTGAATCATCATCCTCGCTTTCAACCTTCCCAATGGCGACTTCCCTCATCTCAGTGGCCGTTTGTCGCAGCAATGCATTATGGAAATTCGGGACCAATTTCAGCAATGAACCAGAGGTACTTGAATTAACCTCTTTCCAAACTGAATTCCACTCCTCCTGTTCTTTAATATCACCCTTAATTCCAGCTTTCCCTTCCCTTATTTCCAGGCCTACAGTGGTTGGCATAGTCGATGGTCCTGCTGTCTTTACTGGTGGTGCGGATTGTGGCAACCAGGACACAGTATTTTTCCGCACCTCTTCCTGAGCTGTTCAATCGGGAATTTTCACATCGGGAGTTGGAACCACATTTTTACCCGATCGTGTGATTAATGAAACCGCTGGGTCAGACTCCTCCAATCCTTCAATCTGAACCATAGCCACACTAGGTTGTTTCCCTGCAGCGCGTTCCTGCTTTTTCCGATCGTATTCCATAGCTTCAGTACACTCAGATCGCTAATGACCATCCCCCAAACAGAAAAGGCATGTCTTGGGGCGATTAGGATCTCAGCCACCTCTTCTGTGGCCTCGTCCTCCCCCTTGACCACGTCCTCCTGCTTGACCTTGCAGAGGCGGCTCTGGTGTATGAGCATGAGCCATCGCCACAACAGGCTCTTGTCCCTGCCCTATCTGTGGTTGTTGCCAGGTAGAAGAGTCCCCTCGTCTCCGACGACCCCGGCCATTGAAATAACATTCCACTGTATTATGAGTATTGGTCGTGCAAATCGCACACCACTTGTGATTCATTGCACATGCCTGAGCAGCATGGCCCGGATTCCGACATTGGGTACACCAGATTTCCTTCAGACTTTTAGCCACTGCAGTTGATTCCGTCGATCCGGAGGATACACCTTTCCCGTGACGCTGGGATTTTTTCCGTGGTGTCTCTTCCGATTATTTTCCCGAATCGCTGTTGCCTGAGTCCGAGGAATTAGATCCTGCAGATTCCGACTCCGAACTATCACTGCCACTGTCCTGTGACTTTCGATGAGATTTCTTTCTATCTTTCTTCTTTGACTTCTTTGGATGTTCCGTATCCTCTAAAGCCTCTCCTGCTACTACAACCCTAGCAATTACAGTATCCAATGGAGTAGTTACCTTATCCACTGTCGCCATAGCCGTCCTGAGATCCTTGTTGAGCCCCCGTAAAAAATAGTCATTCAGTACTTCCGCTGCCGGTCTTTGCGCTTGAGGTACCCTCTGCAAAAGCATCCGAAATTTTGCAGCGTAATCCTCCACTGGCAATGACTTCTGCCAGAGCGTTCGAAGCTTCTCCAAATGTTGAGGGACTGTCTTTTCCGTTCGAAACCTTCGTAGAAACGCTATGGATCCGTCAGCATACGTCTGGAAATGATCATCAGGATATTCGGACAACCATTTCGCAGCTTTCCCTGAGAATGTAGATTCAAATACTGACTGTTGATGGAGAGAAATCACCACCCCAGGATGATTCAATCCATAAGCTTTATTGAATTGGCGTAAATGTGCACCCGGGTCTTCACTTGAAAGACCTCGAAACCGACTATACTTAATCTGAGGATGAGCCATCACTCCTTGCCCAACTGTTCCTCCTCCCCCCGAAAAAAGCTGACAAGCACTAGGAGGTGGGGACAGTGGCAGAGATACTCCCGGACTGCTTACCGGAGACGGTGGTGGAGCAACCTATGTGGGTGAGGGTGAACGTACGACAGGAGGACATGACTGACTGCGCGGAGTACGTCTCGCTCGCCGCAACCTCCTACCACGCACTGGGCTTGGTGATGGAGATACAGATTCCTCAATCTGCGGTGAAGAAAAAACAAATTCATATGAACCGCCTCTCCTCTGACGTCTTCCTACAATTGGAACCACAGGGTCAGGCGGACCCTACAACCTAGTGCGCATGCATATTCATCGCAGGCTGTTCATCACGCATCATGGTCGCCAGATGTAATGGCTATTGCCCACACAGGAGCAATAGGCATTACGTGAATGATTACCCGCAACTACATTATATGAACATCAACACACAGAATGACAAGAGAAGGAAGTACAAAGTTCACAGACACAGAACAACCCTTGCTTCATTCATTTGTAATCCAGACACAGAGTACAATAGATGATGCCATGAATATCATAGAGATTGGTTAAGTTACATCAAAAGACAAGTATGACCCTCCATATACAACCGCTGCTCCAGCGCAGATCGGGAACGGTGCACACACTCCTGTCCCATGATATCCTATGAAGAACTGCCGCTCCGGCCGCCGCATACCGCATGACTCCTGACTCCTGATCCGCAGTGTCCAGACCTCCGCAGGACCGCATGTGCGGCTAATGCCATAACAGTAAATCCCTTAACCCTCGTGCGGTTTGATAACCCTCTCGGGTTCGGTCTTGTTCTAATGTAGCACTCTGTCGAAGCCATGCGTGCTGTGATGGCTGAGTAGCTGGTTGGTCTTGGTAGTTGGACGTCGGTGGTCGGGTAGAATGTGAGGTAACATCATACTCTTCTGAAAAGGGATTAGTCGACTTGCTAGGGGTGTAGGTGGCTCTTGGTACCTCGTCGGGGCCATAGGTCGATGCTCCTGGAACTGTTGCCTTTTCAACCTCTTCTGGGAGAATACGTTTGTATTCTCGCTCGTATCTGGCAACAAAAACAATATCCTTCCCCATAGCAGTTTCATAAGAAAATAAGTAAAGAACCTTGTCTTTGCTTAATTCATTTGTGTAGGGTTCCTTGCATCGAAAGTAAGAGAATATTCCCTCGCTTTCATGCTTGTAAATCCCTACATTCTCATTATAGGTTGGGACCCTGGTTGTTTTCTTATCATACATAAAAAGCGCTCCAGGTGGATCAATGTTAGGAGGCGGTTCTTGGGTTTCTGAAACCATTTTCCCTTTTGCCACGTTATCCCCATATCTATTGTAATCCTCAGGGTTACTCACTATCAGATAGTGGTTTCCCTTTTCGTCTCTGAATCTGTCTCCATCATCGTAGACTCGAATTATCTCTAGTCTCTGAGCCGGTCTTTCTTCAATACAAATACACTTGCGTCCCCGATAGTCAGAATAGACTAGGGCTCCCCTCGAGTTAGTTCCTTCCAAGAAGATTATAGTGAACTGGGTTTCGTTTAAAGGATGTAGGGAGGTACTCCCTCCTAGCATTGGTCCTTCACCGTTGAAACCTACTGGCTGTTGACTCCCCATCATGAAGAAGGACTTTTCCGACGAAGTGTCAGTATCACTACCCTCTTCAATGATTGGTGCCAATGGGTCTAGTCTCGTCTGAGTTACACTCTCTTTTGTGGACGTGGTGCTAATTTGACTTTTGACACTTTTAGCTCCCGACTTAACAAAGGCTCCTGACCTTAAATACATAAGAATGAAAGTTTTGTTGCAAACTTAAAGCTTACCTGGACTCCTTCTTCCTGTATAGCTTTGTTATGACCTCCTTCTGGGATCTACACAAGGATGGTTAGTCTGTTCACAAGTGTTTTCCCTGAATTACCAAAAAATCTTTCAAGTATATACAACGACCACTTAGTCAGTCTTTTGGTGGTCCAATTTCAATTATGAAATGACGGCTGGGATCTATATAGAGAGTATGTCCTAGCAGTATAGTCACAAATTGCAAAAAGTGTCTGATTCACTACTTCCTTAGTCTATCGCGATAGACTGACAGTTTGCTTTGGCACAATTCAATTCAAAATTGTGACTTTACCCTTGAGTTCCAGTTACCCTCTATAGCCTATCCCCCAAGTTTTGTGAAGTTTGGACACTTGGGTTGGGTTTTGGTCCCATTTTAGTATTTCAGTCGGAGCTTGATTCTCTATCTGACCCTCAGCTTGACCTTCAATGATCTAAATGCCTTGAATTTTGGTGTGTCTGCTATTTAGGCCCTGATAAAGCTCTCCCTAGGGAAAATTTGAAAGAAAAGTTCCCCAGCAAAAATTTCCTTGGTCTATCGCGATAGACTGAGCACTTTCTCCGTTTTCAGCTTTTTTCCAAAGTTTTCTCCACAGTTGGTTTAGCCTCCCCTTGTGTAGTGCATTGACCAATTTTGGCATTGTTTGGACATTTGGTCAAAGACTTCTTGCCCTTGTCTCTGAATTCAGACTCCAAACACCATTTTTGAAGTTTTGGGGTCAAAATTGGTGTTCAAATTCACTCAATTTTTGTGAGTACCCTTGTATTGATGTGTTAAGCTTGTGGTATAAGGGTTTTTTGCTTATTGCTAGACAAACACCACCTTCACCAGTCTATCGCGATAGACTAGACAGTGAGCAATGGGGACTTAATTTTTTGTCTGTTTTTGCATAGTCTTGTTCCCTATGTCCATATAAGTCTATCCCCCAAGTTTTATGAAGTTTGGACTTATTTTGACCTCAAACTCAAGCACTTCACAAATTTCACTTTTTCTCTGACAATTCACAACTCCATTGCACTTGAAGTGATGCAAATTTGATGACACTGCATCTTAAACTTGTGCACATCAGTCATACCTCATGACACAGTCAGTTTACCCTTGGCTAATGGTTATATCTCATCTTGGCCTCTTTAGGTTCACTTAGTGTTTCTTTATGACAATCACTTGTTTCTTTTTTTTTTTTGCGGTTTTATAGCGTTTTTCTACTCTATTTCTTCACAAGTATAACAAGCACTCAAAACCAAAAACCATAACTCCACATTATCCTATTTAACTAAATCTAACTAGTCGCAGACCTTCGGCAAGACACACGCTTCCTAGCTATCCACTACACCTCAGGATACTCTATCCTGTATCTTGTTCTAAAAGTTTAAGCTCTCTCTAGTCAAGACTAAAGTAAGCTAACCATCACACGAGTGACATAGATCTCCCTACTTAAGGTCTTGTGTCCCCGGTAGCGGCGCCAATGTTTTAGGGCAAAACTACTCCCCTGTTCATACTCACAAGCACGACACAGACAATATACTTATCATCCGATGACACGACTAACCTGTAGGTGCACGTAGGCAATCTCGTTAGCTTGTCAGGCTGAGACCAATCTACACATACGCACTTTTATGATGCATCAATCACTAACCCTGGTAGAATGCAGCCCACTCTATCCCTAAACGCTCACAACACCGTTTACACGTCCAATGAACTCGGAATCGCATCAAACTTACTAGGCATCATCCTCTCACTAGGACATACTTACCTATAAGTCTAATCTCACCAGATTTGAACCCTAGCTATCTCAAATACTATCGCGATAGACCAACATGTCATAATCCAAAAGTGGGCGAAGCTTAAGTTTATCAGTATCTATGTGTATCTAATCTCTTTCTCATTCCATGAAGCACTTGGTTATTGAAAACAGACACCGTTTGTGCTACTTACAAGCAAAACAAGCTCGAGGAAGAATCGATCGTGATCAACTCGAAACGGCGAATGCGTGGCGTGGGCGCGTAGCTCTCGGAGAGACTACCGCGATGGTGTGGTCGCGTCGTGAATCCGGTGAGGGAGAAGCGCGTAGCGAAGAGGATAAGACACACACACACACACACTCTCTCTCTCCCTCTCAGACTCGTACAACACAGGATTAATATTCAAAAAATGTTGTCCAAAAAATGGTTCTAAGGTGACTTTTATACTTTAGTCACCTTAGCTCAAAAATGTACATGGGGTTCTCTTTCTCATGATTACAAAGTGGGAATAAATCTGAGTCCTGACTAACTGACTAATATTTACATAATCCAGACGAATGGATCAAAATGATAAGACGTCTTTGACATAAAAAATGGAATTTGATATGATTTACAAGATGGGCTCATTACAACAGTTGGACCAATGGGGCTCCAACAAATAGCCTAGTAATTAAAGGTATCACCACTTGGGAAGCGGTCACCACCAATGTGATCCAATTGGAGGATAATTCAATGATTCAAGGAGAAAGAGTGTATGTTGAGCCTAAATCTACTAGCTCGCAAGCATCAGGGCATGAGCCAATTACCATACAGCCTATTGCTAAAGAGCCAAAGAAATCTGAGATGACTTTAGTAGACCTCACCAAGGCCATTCAAGAAAGTCTTAGAGACAATTGTGCTCCACAAAACAACCATATGTATCCAAGAAGGGAGCAACTTGGTGCTCAGTTTGCTATGGTCCACATATTACCAATGAATGCCCTGCGTTTAGAGTAAAATTTAATGGGAATTGCAATGCATTTGGGAGATATGGTCATTAAGCCAAGGATTGCATAGTATTTAAACATGCAATGGCCAAAAATAGACCAACCTTAGCATGGACAAACACACCCCACGTGCATACATTGATACGGCCCCACCTTTTGAACAATTGTCACAACACATGGTCCCTAGGGCCTAGAATGTTGTTCAAACAACACCATTACCACCTCTAGTGCTAGGACCGCAACTTTCACATCTGAGAATCACTTCTAAGAATCAAGTGGGTTGTGAGTCATCTATTGCTTGTGTGGATTGCGAGGATGAGTTATACCCTAATGTTGCCTATGGGATTGATGCACTTGAACAAAGTCCACAGTACTACATGGAGGACTATTGGCGATAAGTCATACCTGTCTATCAAGTAGCTGCTCTTGCGGCAAGAGGCCAAAATATCAATTTCATTGCCAAGAGACCACCTCTTCAATGCTACGTGTAACATTTAATGGCCTAAAAACTTGTGTGTAGCGGAAATTAGCATTAACATAGTGGGCATTTCATTAGAATAGATTCCTAATGAGAATTACAAGAGTGCTTGGGTGGAGAGAGCAACAAAAATCATAACACCTAGTTAGATAGCATGAACAATAATTTCAAAAGAGAGAAAAATTAAGCTATTGACAACAGTTGAGAACCGGATTTGCATGCAGCCGGTCCCCCCTCCAAAAGGCTTTGTATTATGGTTTCTCCCATCAAGAGAGACATTGTACAATACAATTCTTTGTGTTCCTTCAAGACTAGCTAGTGCAATGAAGATGAAAGCTTCATGCACTAAGCAAAACACTTAGCAAACACGACATTAATTATTCCCGGTCTCAGACCCAAGACCTCACACACCTTCGAATATGGTGAGAGCTAGCAGGGTATGAGAGTAGATTGAGAGGAAGAAGGAGTATCTTACGAGAAAGATGTACATCTCCTCACATAATCACTCATATTAGCATATCTTAGCTTAGTAATTAGCATGGTAGAGGAGATGAGCATGCATTGAAGCTTGGATCTTGGTTGGATTTGCATCCACATGCCAAGAGTGTGTCGATGTAGGCTTCTATCACACAAGCTTGGAGTAGGTGATGAGCTCTCCATTAAAGCTTGGGAAAAGATAGTCTTCTTTACTTCACACATGATATTGTGTGAGTGTGTGTGTGATAATGCCTTGCAAAATTCAGTCCCCTCTCTCTCTTGGGCGATCCCCCTCTTGCTATTTGCTCTTCCTCTACCCTCATTGGACCTCCCCAGGTCAAGCCCCTTTCCCCTTTTGTGAGAGCTTTAGGTAATTTAATAATTCAACTAAACTCTCATTGGACCCCTTTGCCTCCTGGCCAATAGGAATCAGGCAAGCCATTGGGTTGTTGAATGCTCATTGGACCCCTTGGAAGACTGTCCAATAGTCTTCTAGAGGACTTAATTCTCATTGGTTCTTTTATTAAGTGTTTTTAAATTAATTAAACTAGATTTACTCTAGCCTAATTCTCATTGGTCCACCTCAAAGGCCATCCAATAGGAATTGGGTACACCTTGTGGGCATCTGGCCTAGGGGGCTGACATGTGTCCCTCATTCCCTTTGTGTAAAGGGAGCTTGTGTGTGTGTGTGGCTTTCTCTCTCATCCCCTACATGCAAGGCTCGCCCCCTCCCAAGTAGGGATTGCAAAGACTTTTTTGTACACACACAAAGCATCCAATTCCCTTAAGGTTGACCTTTGGACACAACCTTTGAATTTTGGAACCTTAGCATTTTGGAAGTCTTAATGGGCTGAACCTTAGGGTCTTTTTAGCCCATTGTTTCACATGGATCTTTTGCAGATGGCCCCCCCTTTGGATCCCTATTTTCCCTCCTTTAGATCCCTACTGTGGCCGGTCTGCTAGCTTAACCAATATTCTAGATTTTTCTCCCCTGGCACTTCTCCATATTAAATGATCAGTTTAACATGAGAAAATCATTTAGGAGAATTAGATATTGATTATTATGACACTACGAGTATGGGGGTCCACGTCGTGTAGCCTAGTGTCCTATTAGACTACAAAATAATGCCACACTAATGCAAACAAATCAAGCGAGCACATCTACAATGCCAATATTCATGTGTAATTGATGTGGCATAGATCATTTGATTGCCCAATGTCCTAATAATCCAAATGCACCAAAGATCACGCCATTGAACCTAATTTAGATTATTGAGGAGCCATCACAAAGTACTCTTGTGGTACCAATAGATGTACTCACACGATCGATGCTCCAAAACCAAAATTATATTCTTGAAGAAAGAGACACAACATCAATCTCCCAATCTCAGAAGAAGAAGAAAACACGAAGGAAGAGATCGCAAAATGTAGTGAAGTCAGACCCCAGTTCAAAGAGCAACATAGGGAGTGGTGACGACCGTGTATATATGAACGACGTTGAAGAGGATTCTGATTTAGGTGAGACCATGGAGACTAAAATGACCATTAAAGAAAAAAAACAAGGAAGATCGTCATGAGTCACAATGGCCAGGATCCAAGAAGAAGATAGGAACTTACCCAAACCGTATAGAGGAGATCGAGCGAGTCAAGCAATTAATAAGTTTGGTAGAAGAGACCCAAAGGGATCTATAGCTAGCACCTAGGTAGATCCAGATTACACACAGTGTTCCCTACGCAAAATCAACCTAACAAAAACCATAGACCACTAGCCATACCTAGTTTCATCCAAGAAGAAAGTGACTTTAGGTCATTGAAAAGTGGGCGTACTCCCTTCTTGTTGGAGAGAATGTTTACAGAGGGATTACCTGACTCTATCAAATAAATTGAGATCCCATCTTCCCCATGTCAAGGGACTAAAGCCCAAAAAGTGTCGTTAAATATTACCAAATTGATGGATTTCATGGCTTCAGAAGTTAGAACTACCATCATGTCCAAACTATATGGAGACCCCGAGCTACTCTTAGCTCTTTGAGCTTTCCTCAATGGGAACTGAAAGTTGGGCGACCACAATTTGCATAGATAGATGGAATTAGGGAGGTGCCAATAGAGGAAGAACACTTACATCCACAACCCAACCTAGATGAGAACTCTATTGTTGAAATACCTATTAACAAGTTGGGACAATACTTTGAAGGTGATGAATCCAAAGCAACCATATCAATCACTACCAAGGGATTAACTGTGAAGGGAATCCTTGATGGTGGCGCTGGGGTTAGCATTGTAACTAAAAATTGATGGAAAACTATGGAAAGACCTCACCTTGGGATTACAAACATAGTGGTAAAGATGGCCAATGGGACTATTGTTAAACCTATTGGGATGTTGTGGGACGCATGTCTAACCTCACCATCCTATCTTATTGCAATATTAGCGAGAACCACGATTAAATTTTCAATCCATGGGATGAAGTTGACTTGACTAGTGCATAGAGCCTACAAGAGGTTGTCAATCTCTTGGAAAACAACTAACAACTCGCATCTAACTCAAGCTACACTCAAGTGACTGAAATCACCAAAAGCCAATCGCTCATCGGCAAACAAGTCACATCCGTTACAGCATCAAATGACATCCAAACGTAATGAAACTTCTAGGACATGTTTATAAGACCTAAGCACACATGCTTATGGTCTCAAATCCCACTTTACGTCAAGTTCTAAAATCGCAATTATTAACAGAAGTGGATTTTTGACCTAGTCGTTTTCGACCCAAAGTGCATCTAAATGCTTAGCAATAATGCCCCAATACCCTGCCTATGCTTAGTTTTTTATTTGAAAGTGTAAATTCTTAGTTATGATGAAATTAGACAGCGAGTCGGCGACGCCAAAAGCTACGAATTACTGTGAACTGCTTACATCAATGCGTAGAGCTCTTACCTGCAGTTGTAATGCAATAAACGCGACTACAATGTGACAAGCGGGGAGGGAGTAGGAAGCGTGAGAAGGAGAGGAGTGAGCGTCGTTAGCTCACCTTGTGTATTTCGTTATCCAAAAACTTTCTAATTACTTACAAAAATTACCTTTTATACCTTAGCCAAGGTTTTTGGTGGTCAAAACTAATAATCTGGGAGTTCTACCAAAGATGGGTAATGACAGGTTGATACAATCTGGAAGCTTGTAGCCCCGGATCATCAATTATAGAGTTTATCCAAGAAAATAGGAGTTACAATATTCTCGATTTATCAAAATATTAAGTGTTCTACAATGAGAACTCCGAAAAAATGGTATCCGTGTTAGCTTGCTGCTAACATTTCCCCTCCTCGCCTGTGTTGTCCCTTGACACAACTTTATGGGCAGAAGTAGTCTTCGGGTTGCTGGCTGGCGAGGTGGTCTTTAAGTGCATTCATTGCCTTTTGGTATTTGATTTTCCTTTCTTTATTTGGCACTTGCAAAACTGCATAGTTACTCTGTTTTTTAGCTCCACTACTGAGTAGCCTACAAATCTTGATGTGAGGTTGCTAATCACTGGTGCAAATATCTTCGTTCGCCAAGTGAAGAAACCCATGTAGAACGCTTCCTCGAATGCTAGCATATTGTGTCAAGGTAGAAACATGCATCTGGCCTAGAAGCCATAGAGGACTTCTTCAGAAGGTTGGCCACTGAGATCATAGCACAAACCTTTATTACCCTCGAGGAATGACATCCAAGGGGCACCTGCTTGCTCTGGATCTTATATAGTATAGCACATGACGAATCAGATAGAATTTTAGAGAATGACATGGCGCCCTTTAGGGTTTTCACCATGTATTCTTCAGTCGCTCGCTGGTTCCTTTTTTGGAGCAGGCAATCTAGGGTAGTTTAGCCAAGTTGGCTGCTTCTTGAGTAGTGCCTCATGTGCTATCTAGGTCCTTACTCTTGGTACAAGACAAAAAGTCGGATCTTTTTGCAAGGCTACAGGTGCTCTCGTGAACAAAATAAAGTATCTTGGGTTTTTGTTTAGCCAGGTCAACCTCCATTTAGGGTGCTCTTTATATGCACCCTCAACTTGCATGTCTACGTAAATCCTTTCTTTTACTTGTAGTAACTCCACTTTTTTCAAAGGGTATGGCAGGGGCTGTTGGTGCCATTGCAATTTGATTTGATTGGGAGTGAGTTGTGTAACATTGATGGAGTGAAGAACTCTCAACTCTTAATCCATCGCTACCTCATCTACCTCTTGTGTTATCTTTTATTTCAGTGCATCTTCTTCAGCCTTTGAAGGCTAGGCCATGGGCACTGTGTCTTCTTCTGTAATGGTTACCTGAAACTCTTCCTCACCACTCAGCTCTATTGTGGACTATGTCTCCAGTTCAGCAAATGACACTGAGGGTATGAGTCTATTTGAGGTTGCTTCGAAGTGCCTGCCTCTTCTTGCGTTTCCAGCTTTCCCTCTCTCAGTAGCTGGTTGACTCTTTTGAGTTCAGCTATCTCCTTCAGCAGTTCATCTTCTCTTTGGACCCCCATCAAGGCCAGGTCTCTGCGCCGAGATTGCTCTAACTTTAGTTCCAGCTCAAGGTCCTTGTTCTTTTTCTCCAATGCTTTGTAGACCTCGTCTGTTCCTTTGATAAAGGCTGTGGATGGATTCTCTCGTATTTGCCGCAAGAAAATTGCCTGATCATTTACTCTTTGTTCTGAGTATTGCAGAGAAGCATTTGCGACATCCAACTACACTTGAATCTTCTGAGCTGACAGGGTTGTCATTAGAAGTTCGTTTGTAACTTCTGTCAGCTGTTCATCTTTTGCTTTGCAAGCATCTAAAAACTTTGTAAGGAGGTCACCTAACTCCTCCATCTCCTTCTACTGTTTATCTCTTGCTAGATGATGTTGTTTAGCTTCAGCTTTCATTTCCTGCACTTGATTTTGTAGATTGGTGATGACATTTAATCTGTCTTCTAACTCTTCTTGGAGAGCATCAATCACCATCTCTAGTTCTTTAGCCTTTGTGTTGCGGCTAAGTGCTGTTGATCGGAGTCTTTCCATCATATCCTGTATTTGCCTTGCATATTCATTGACTTGCAAGATTACCTCATCATTTGATTTCTAGTCTTCATTTCTTGCTAGCTACCTAGATGTCTCGATAGTCTCTTGTGTCTCTCTCGGCTGCATCGTGGCAACTGGTTATTCTTGCCCTTGAGGTTGTGGTTGGCCTTCTTCTACTTTGTCATTCTGAGGCTTTGTAGATTCCTTGGCCATTTCATGCTGTGTGGAGGTAGAAGGTGATGGCTTGGACTTTGTGGTGTCCTTTTGTGCAGTACTTGTTTCCTTTTTTGGCTCGGGTTCTTTCTCTTTTTGTTGCTCTTGTGTAGCAGTAGCCTCTTGTGCAGATTCTTCTACTTCTTTTGATTCAGATTATTGTGTAGCTTTGGCTGCTTTCTCTTGTTCAGGATCAGGTTCTTTAGTTAGCTCATTTATGGTGTCTTTACCTGCCAGTGATGGTGGTGGTGGTGGGCTTGGAATAGGGTTATCATGTTGTTTTGTAGGCGGTGAAGTGGGTCGGGGAGGCTCATGACCTTGGTCATGTTGTGCCTCTCCCCTTGCCATTTCCTCGGCTTGTCTCTGTGTTCTCCACCTCTTTTTCTTTCCTTGCCTCTTCTTGGGATTCTTTCAGCTTCAGGGCTTCTGCTTCTTGATACATTTTTTCCAAGGATTCTGTTGGATCTTCAGTCTCTTTTCTGGTGTGATGCTTGGTCCTTGGTCCCTTAAGTCCACTAGGCACCCATTTTTCTAGGTCATTTCCTTGTGCTTGTTGGCTGCATTGGTATACATGTTTCTCTCTTTCAAACCATGCTTGCTTTTGCACGGGCTTGTCTTGGTGTGCTGCCACGGCTTTTCTCTTCATTTCCTCTCTTCGTGCTCTCTTTTCTTCATTATTTGAGCTTTCATTCCTGTGTCTTTCCAACGAGCTTTTAGCCGACTCTTCATCAGCGACTCTTCATCATATTTGTAGGATCTCTTGGCTGATCTTGTAGCTCGAGGAGATGGTTGAGCTGACAGTATCCAAGTGTTTTGGTATGGGGCAGGTGGTAGGTTGTCGGCCATGCCGATGGCATGGTATGCAATCCTTGTCAATACCTCTAATGCACCCAGGTAAGTAATCTTTCCTTCTTTTTTTGTGCCTTTCAGAGTGGTCAAGACATATTGTGCGTGGTTCACTGGTTGCCTGGTTGTTGACTTGAGGACTTGTGTGAAAGTGGTGGCAACCGCATGATTTGGCATGGTATACCTTGGTGGTCTTTTAGCCAAAAAGTGAAAATGCTGGTAGTATAACCTGGCTGGCTCTTCCACTTGCTTGTGAATTAGGTATACAAAGGTGGCTACGGTGGTTTCTTTGGTGAAAGTACTTGCCGTTTTCCTGTCCCTTGCCCTCATCGTCATTCCTTCTGTGGACAATCTGAGTGCTTCTACCAATATTTCCTTGGTTATTACCACTTCTACTTTATTCCCCCGAGGGTCAGAAATTTGGGCTTTGACTGAATCTAGATCCAGTTGGAATGCGGGCAGCTCCTGCAACTTTTCTTTCTGGTTGAGCTTCTTCTTGGCCCTCTCTGCTACTTGCATGGCTCCTGTTCAATGAATAGAGTGTCAACGTTAGCAAATTTGTCCGATTTTTCTCTGAAATGTCCTTGAGTCTGAAATGCTGACAATTTTGGTCCAATTTTCTTTAAATCAATTTTTGGACAAGCATAGATGCATAAAAACAAGCAAGGAACAAAATTGTAAAGTCCAAACAAAATTTTGCAACCAAAGCAAATAATTGCAATTATGTACATCTGAGGGATTTTTTTAACATTCTGCAAACTTGGCATCACAGTTTTGAAGTATATACCAATTACATACTCTTAGTGAAATATGGGCTCATTTGGGTGCATAGAGTGAAAATGGTACCAGATTTTGGGGCTTTAGGTCTCTGAAACAGTAGATATAATGGAATTTTGAGATTTTGAGCTCCAAATTGGTTCAAACTTGGCTAGTGGGCTTAACACATCATGTACTTTGGATGTATGATGGCAAAATATCAAAATTCTCCATTTTGGCTAGAAAGTAAATAATCGCGATTATTAACATTTCTACCAAAATCAACATTTTTTTGTACGAATTAGTTCTAGGCATTGTATAGACACTGTGTATGTGATATGAGGTGATTTGGATCAAGAAATGTGGTCCATAACCCAAAAATTGGCTTGAAAAGACTTCTTTGCATTTTCTGGCAATTTTCCAAGTTATAGGTGCTCATTTTGGCTCATACTTCATTTTTAGCATGTAATAGGTGTGTACACATGATAGGTAAGGTGATGATACAATTTCCAAGCAAAAATAGAGCAAAAATAAATAATCATGATTATTTACAGCAATCACAAATTTTGACCTAAACATATTCTATACATCTAAAACAAGTCCTAAATTGAATTTGGTCAAGTTTGGTCTAGCCGACATCATTCTGTGCTTTGTCGACTCTATAATCACCGATTTCTGTGACTATACTACCTATTGATTGGTCAGTCACTTTTGAGGCTTTGGACTTGTCCGCAACATAGTCGTGAAGCAACTCATCCAATTCTAGCTCATTTGGAGTCAGTTTGACCCCGTATATCGAATTTGACGCTTTGTAGCCTTCGAGCCATTTTCTGCTTTTCGAGCACTTTGCTTGATTGATTTCACTAAACCAATCATATACATTGTATATGACCTCGTAGGCAAGCTATTTGTGGAGTCAGATCGGAATTATGGCATCTGCCAAAAACCTAGCTTTTCTACTCGGGACCCCCTCGACCCCTGCCGAATGGTCAACTGATGATATAGAAAGGTTCTATTACGTTAGGGCATACTACAATTCAAATCCCGCATGATTTGGTTGAGCTGACAAGCCGCTATGGTCAGTTTTTGGTTGTAGGTCTTCGTGCACTGCTCGGTTTCTAGGGTTTTTTCTAGGGGTTTAGACTAGCTACCGGCCGTACAAAATGGATCATTGACGAGTAAAGAAATTATCTCTCATGTCTCGTGTGAGACGGCGCTGAAAACGGGCAACTGTAGACTCTAGAAAAGACGCGTGAAAGAGGTCAAAAAGCTCTCTATGCAAAGGCCACGAGTGGAAATAAGGTGGTTTTAGCCTACCTTGGATATCTATACTCGGACTTCTCGAACCAATTTTCCCCAGATTCCCTCGTTAGTCCTACTAGGCCGCGCAATCTATGTTAGACTCAAAAATTGCCTTGATCGGATTCCTGTAGCTCATTCTGCAAGAATTTTGCAAAAGTAGGTCTGGCCGCTTAATTTAGGCTTCCCGTTTCCATCTTCTAATTTCATTGAAAATTTTTGTACTTGTCCGCCTTGCCTTTCTGATCACCATCGTGTCTTCCATTTTTTCATCTGAACTTCCTTGCTATTTATTATTACTTTTTGACTTGTTTATTGAAAAAATCAAAGAAAATAACAAAATGCTCTAAAAAAAAGTAAAGTAAAAATCTAATAATTAAGAAAATCCATTGAAAAACACAGCTTTATTGGTTTTTTGTTGGATTTCTCTATTTTTAAGTCTCGTTATCAATAAAAATGATGAAAATAACAAAAAAGAACTATTTTTTTGATGAATTTCTGATAGTATATACACTATTTACACTCATCGGGAAGATATTATCAAAAACATTTCCCTTGATGATGAATTATAAGCGCATTATTAGGTAATTTTGCAAAAAATCACACGTTAACATCGAACTTTTTCCTCCCTCTTCAAACATTGCCCTTAATTACTTAGTACTTAGTGCCCTTCCACCCCTCCTAGATGGCGTACTTCGAGACGACTGTGTGCATGGGTTGAACAATCGTATCTATGCATAGCCATGGTTGGCTCTACCATGCTTTGAAGACCAATGCAATTCAAACCACTATGTTGTGCTAGAGCTGGGTCTTGAGTAATTAACTCAAGGGTTTTTGATGTTGAGGTTTGCTGCTAATGTCTTCCAAAGAGCAAATCTTGTAGCTTATGTTTGATTGTACCATCGGGATACTTCAGCATGCTAATTGCGTGGGCTGTTGGTAGCACTTTTGTTTGTTGTGGAGCTTTTTCTCGCCATTGGTAGCTTGGTTTACTTGTTGCTGTATGGTGTGGTGGAGTCTTTTGAGACTTAACTCGCCATTGCTTGATTGGTTTTACAGTTTGTGGAGAAGATAAGTGCTCCTTTTTCTTCCAATTCCATTTCAAGTTAGGTTCCTTGCTCAGAGATACTCGTCTCTGTGTTTTTACCCTTGAAACCTTCTTTTGTTTTGTCGGTGAAGTTTCGGCACCCAGATTTGAATCGATTTATCCTGAAGTTGTGCTTTTAATACCCAAATTTTCCTGACTCCTTGCATGCTACTTGTAGCATTTGCTTATTGAGGGGATGGAGAAGATTGATTACTTCGTGGTTTGGTCTGCTGATTGCTTTCTTTCCATTCCTCATTGCTCGGTGCAATTGGAACAATGAGTTGCCCGCCTTTAGGTGATAGCTTTAGCTGATTTGTATCCCATTATGGTACTACTTTGTATGTCTGCATCCAGGGAATTCCAAGCATCATCGTCTCATTCATATGTTCATCTAGTAAGCATACAAACTGATGATGACATGAACATCCATGTACTATCATGTTCAAGTTGACTACTCCCAATGTTAGGGTTGGGTTTTTGTTGCATCCTTTGATTGTCGCTATTTGTTGTCAATGCTTGACTTGTTGCCTTCCTGTACGTGGAATAACTGACTGCATTTACTCTAGCTCTTGTGTCGACCAAAGCATTGGTGTTATGATTGTTGAGTTGTACTTTGATGTGCAGGTCCATTCTGTCTAACCAGTCATCATCTGTTGAAACTGCATCTTTAGGTAATTCCCATTGTCGATCATCTATTTCCAAAGTGTTGATGGGAATCGGTACCTGTTGATTCTTGAGAGCAGCTTTCCATTTGAGTATCCAAAGCCAAGCGTCCTCTTGGGCTTCATCAATAACCTGTTGTTGTTTAATCCTCCTTTGCATGGCTGCATGCATTCTTTCTAACAATTCATTGGTTAGTGGAAAATTGTATTTCTTCAAACGACGTCCACTAATCCAATTAGCCATTGGTTCACCATCTAGGGTGGACAATTTTACTTCTCCACTTGGAGATACATCTTCAATGATAAATGGTCCGTTTCTCTTTTTCTTAAACTTGGAAATGTGTTGCTTAAGGGAATAGACTAAAACTAAGTCCCCTTTCTTGAAGAATTTTGTGATTAAGTGGGAATCAAAAGACTATTTTTGTTTTCGCTTTTGTGCATAGATGTGAGCTACAATAGTTATCCTTTGCTCATCTAGCTTTTCCAAATCTTCAAGTCTTTCTGACAATTCATGTCCAATCCACTCAAGATTCTATGGTCCCCTTAATGTCGGGAATAGAAATTCTATTGGCAGTATGGCATCATGACCATAAACAAGGTTAAAGGGTGCAGCATTTAAAGTTGTTTTGAATGAAACTTGATAAGCCCATAGAGCATCATGGAGATTCATTTCCCCGTCTTTCCTTCCTGAACTAACCACTTTAGTCAGCACCAAGCTAAGAATTTTGTTTGTGTGCTCAGCTTGTTTGTTTGCTTGTGGGTGATAGGGAGATGATTTGTTATGGATGACCATAAACTCATTAAGCAAATACTCGATTACCTCATTGAGGAAATGAGTTCCGCGATCACTAACAATTTCTATTGGCACTCCATATCTCATGAATACATACTCATATAAGAATGCAGCAGTGGTTATGGCATCATTCTTTTGAGTTGCTTTAGCCTCGGCCCACTTGGTCAAATAGTTCGTAGCTATAATGATATATTGGGCTTGGGTTCTATAAGCAGGTGGTTGTATTGGCCCAACAAAATCTATACCCATTTTTTTGTCAAAGCTCTGGCCCCCATCATTGGTATTAAGGGCATGCTATCTACACGTGTTGGCATTTTTGCTCGTTGACAAGCATCACACCTTCGAACGTATTCTTTGGCATCTGCAAAAAGTGTTGGCCACCATATGCCTGCCATCAAGATTTCTCTTGCGGTGGTCTCACTAGAAAAGTGACCTCTAGCTAATCCAGCATGTGCTTGTTCTATAATCGGAATATACTCGTCTTCATTTGCACAAAGACGCAAATGTTGATCTTTACCTCTCCGATATGATTGGTTCCCAATAAGAGCATAGTCTCTTGCTTCAACTTCAATTTCTCTTTGACTGCGTTTACTCATATCCTCAGAAAATGTTTGGCTTGATAAGTAAGTAAACAGATAGTTACTCCACTTAGGAACATGTGACATTTGAAACAATGTTACATGAGGTATGGGTGTTTGTTTTTGACATTGAGGAAAATCCTTTATAAAAGATCGAACATCACTCCTCATAGTCGGTCAAAATACTCCAAGTCTCAAGACTCGTTGAATAGTTTGGTCTTTCACAAAGTGAAGTCCTACTATGGTAACAAGTGTTGGACTTAGGTACTGTTTTTTTCTTCAGTATTAATGCATAAGAGCAATATTCCATCTCAATTTCTTTTGTATAGCCTACCAGCTAGTAATTGATACATAGCCAATTGCTCGATTAATCTGATCGTAATACGAAGTGGTATTTGTGAATCCACTTGAGCTATTGTCATCAATGACACCATGTTTTCCAACCATCGAGGTATCATTTCCACGGAGAACAAATAGGTATCTAGTAGATCATCGTCTACCCCTTTAGGTGATTCTCTTGAAACAATCCTTGACTAATGATGTGCTCATTGATGTGTAGTACCTTTTTTTACAACTACAGTGAAATCAAATTCCAGAATAATGATGAACCATCTCACTATTCTTCCTGTGTTGCGTGGCTTGTTGACCAAATACAACAAAGCTTGGTGGTCCACAAAGAACAAAAACTTGTTGACTAATAGGTAAAGTCTATACTTTTTAACAGCATAGATCATTCCCAATCCTTCTCTTTTAACGGTGGTGTAATTCTTTTCCGCCATGTTCAACTATCGGCTAGCATGAGAAATAGGAAAGTCAATTTTCCAGTCTCTTGGTTGAGCTAGTATACCACCGATAGCAAAATTGGAAGCATCTACATGTATGTGGAATATCTTATTCCAATCTAGTGCTTTCAATATTGGCGCTGAGGTGAGAGCTTGCTTAAGATTCATGAAGGATTCTTCACATGCCTCGGTCCACCCAAAGTGTGTAATCAAGCTATACATGGGTTTTACAATTATAACATACATGTAGATGCCCCATGAAGGCTTGTACCCCCTTAACTGTCGTTGGTCTAGGCAAGTCAGCAATGACATAAGTTTTTTCAATATCAGTAGCTATGCCATTTTTAAACACTATATATCCAAGAATTTTTTGTTGTCTACCCATGAATATGCACTTTTCAGGATTTAAGCAAATCCTATAAAGTCTATATTTTTTAAATAACTTTTTGAGGTGTTTAAAATGATCAGCTCGGATTGATGAATGTACGTATAGATAATCCATATATACTTCTAAGAATTTCCTAAGATATTCTTTAAAAGCATGGCTCATTAATCTTTGAAATGTGGCTGGAGCATTAGTTAACCCAAACGGCATAACCTGATAGGCAAAAATACCCCATTCTGTTGCAAAAGTAGTTTTATGCTGATCTTTTGGGTCAACCAAAAGTTGATTGTATCCCGAAAAGCCATCTAAGAAGCTGTAAGCTTCTTTTCCTGCAACTCATTCCAAAACATGCTCAGTGATTGGAAGAGGAAAGTTGTCTCTAAAGGTAGCTGCATTCACCTTTTGAGATTAACACACACTCATAATTTTCCATTCTTCTTGGGTACTACCATAATTGGAGACACCCAATCTGTGTGTTCAATTTTGTAAATGAATTTGGCTTCCTTTAGTTTTTCAATCTCTTCTTTTATCTTCCTGGAAAATGTTTCATTATATCTGTATGGCCTTTGTCTACTTGGTTTTGCATCATCTCTCATGGGTATGGTATGTTGACAGATTTCTGGATCAACACCCTTGAGATCTTTGTAAGACCAAGCGAAGATATCTCGGTATTCCTTTAGCAAGCTTAGCAAAATCTCTTCTTCTTCGGTTAGGTCATTCGCGATGTAAGCAGGTCTAGGCTCCTCTCTTGGTTCAGTCAGGTCTATCTTTTTAGCGTTTTCAAGCCCTTCGTAAGACTTGCCCTGTTTTTGTAGTTCCCTGACAGGTTGTTCGACTATGATTTTTTTATCTTGGAGAGTATACTTTTTGTAATGGGATGGAACACTCATTACATCCTTACCATCCTCTTCTGTGGTTTGCATTTCGGTCATATATATCTCCTTTAGAGCTTTTTCACCTCTTGATATTTCGTTTTCCGCTCAACTCGGGTCATGGTTGGCTTCTTATCCTGTTGGTTTGCTTGAGTATCCTTCCTTGTTTTTCTCGAGGTTTTATATATTTTTGGATTTTTGTTTGAAGGATATCTGCCTGTGATTTTATCCTTGACACAATCATTTGTATCTATCTGTATTAGGAATTGTGTTCTACTGGAGACTAATGGCACAGGTCGTGTTTTCGCATTTCTGGTGTCTCTTTTTCATCTATACCATCTTTGTCTTCTGGAATTTTGGTTTGGAAAGTCAAAAAAACTTTTCATCCCCTCCTTTCAAGAGTAGCTTAGCTCTCACATGTTCTTGTTCTGACCCCAAACGTTCTGAGGTAGCTAAGTGTTCATCTAACTCATTAGTGGCATTGTAGTAGAGGTCTGAAAAGACTTGTTGAGCTTTCATCAAGTCCTTGGGTTCCTCATCTTTGTCTTCAATGTTGAGGGTTGAAATCATTGGGATGGGAATGATGTCATAGCCATCCTCATTGCAAAACTGAGTAGGCATAGAAGTATTTACACATACATCCATGGTCGCTAAAATTTGAGTCCACTCAAATGTCTCAAACAAATACTCTAGAAAGGGTTCAGGTACATAGGCTTCATCTGTGCAATCCCTTTTTGGAAGCTTAGTTTCAGTCAAAGAGACTGAATCAAACTCTTGTATGGGTGTTTTCAAGACATCTCTATAAGTGTGATCTTTTAGATTTACTCTTGTTATAAATCCCACTTGCTTCAAGCACAGATAATTGTTTCCCCAATCTTGGATAAGTTGTACTTGTCGCATGAAAGGTCTTCTCAATATGATTTCATAATTTAGTATTTTCCTAAAGTCTACTATGGCAAAAGTGTGTTGATATTCAATTCCACAGGAATTGAGTATCACCTTTTCAAGCATCCCTAATGGTCTCTAAATGTGTCCGTCAGCCAATTGCAATTTCATTCGAGTTTATCTAATGGTTGGTTGTCCCCAGGATTCCTATACTGCTTTCGTGGCTATGGCTACGCCTGCTCCACTATCCAGTATTGCCATGGTTTCTATGTCATTATATTTCACTGGGAGGGTGGTGTTTCCTTCTTCCCCTTTGTAATATTCTTCGACTTTGTTCATTGGAACAAATCGAATCTCTTTGTTGTCCATTTCGTTTTTTAATTTTCCCAAATTTTTTGAGATTAGCCTCGTTATCCCCACATTCTCTAGGGTTTTCTGTAGATCATTCCATAAGTATGGTCTGAGTTTTAACAATTCGCCCAAGGTAAGAGTGCAGTGGATGGGTGTCGACATGATTGAATGAATGTTTTCTACTTCTAGGGTGTGTTTAGATCTTTTAAATTGAGTGGTCTTACACACTATGGATTCACTTTGTTATCTCCTAAGTAAGAGGGTAATGTTTTCAAGGTCAATGGTTTTGACATTCCTGAAGCTTCAAATCCGCAATCCTCATACAATGATTGTACATCCATATTCATATCAGAAGGTAGGTTATCCAACCAAAATTCCTCTATAGGAACTGACTTTAGAGTTAGGCTCCCATCTCATTGAGCTCTCTAAATTTTTCCCATAAGTGTCCTGGCTAGTCTTCCTCTATGAATGGAATTCCGTCTAAAGCATCTTCGTTGTCCGACACTATAAGTTCTGGTTCTTTTGTTTCAAGGTGGGGTTCTGTCACCACATCGGGTTTTTCTTTAGTGTCTCTTACCATAAGCTCTTCACGTTTTGCAATACTTTCAAGCTTGGGTTTTTGTTTTTCTAGCATTTCTTGCGTAATTCTTACCAAATTTTGGTAAGCTTCTAGCTCAACTGCTTCCATGTCTGGAGAAGGATAGTTTTTCCATTTTCTTTCCATGTTTTGGCCCGCTTTAAGTCCTCCTTGGTAGGCTTACAAGGCTCCGTTAATAGGCTCAAAAGTTTTATCAACCAGAATGGATCCTCCAAATTTCACGGTGGTTTTCTTGATTTCACTTCCAGTTTCTTTTAACTTTTCCTGGGATAGCTTTTTTTCTTTCTCCTCGATTTCAACCCGTTGTTTTTGTTTTCTTATCTCATATCTTTTGCTTCTGCTTCTTTTGATTTTTTGAGAGGAAACTTTCGTATTTTTTGAATCATCAGATGAATTGTGTTTCTTTTTCTTGGCCTGGGCTCTAGTGATTACCTTGATTGGAACAATCGATTCACTCTCTGATGAACTACTAGATATTACTTGGACTATGTTTACTACCATTTTACCATTGTTTAAAGGATTTTTACGACAATCTTCTGGAAAGTGTCCTCCCTTTTTGCAACATTGTATGCAATAGGCTTCAACTGGATTGAGATTTTTGTCAGGCTCTGGACATTCATTTTTCCAATGATCATCTGCACCACAGTTGTGACAGTTTCCCGTTCTTCTCTTAATCATGGGTCTTACCATGGGAGGTCTGACACCTTGATTAGCTACGTAATACAGTGATGGGAGCTCTGGTGGAGCATAAGTCACGGCTTCTTCCATTGGTGGTGGGTGTGAATTATATCAATCTCCTTCTACCATTACTGTAGATGGACTAGGCTCTGCATAGGGTGTAACAGGCACTATTGCTTGTTCATCTATGACTCCTTCAGAGTGCATGTACTTTATAGGCACTGCATTATGTCCTGGGTATAGAGGTTGTTGACCCAACACAGGTTGAGGTCTTTCCATACCCATTGGTAGTCTTTGAGCTTGGGCCATATTAGGCTGATATATGTACATGGGTTGTCCTTGTGGCCTCATGGACACATACTGAACATTCCCATCATACTTTGGTCTGAAGTAGCACTCGTGGGTCTCATGGTTGGTCCATTTACCCTCATTTTTGTGGCATAATTGGTTGTCCCTGTTGAGGTATCCCTTGTCCTGGTCCCCTCATAGGTGCTTTTTGCATGTTGTTCATCATGTCGTTCATTCTTTTGAGCATATTTTTTATGGCTGAAAGTGGTGATGTAGAGCAGCTGTTCCCACTTGTGCTGGTTTAGTGGATGTTGTTTTCTCGCTTTGGTTATCCTTAGGGACATCTTCTTCGTTATAAATATCACAATTGTCTCCTAAGTCAATAGCATCTGGCACACACTCTTCTAGGGTTGTATGCTTTTTACTATAGAGTATAGCATGAAGTTCTTTGTTTAGCAGTCCCTCTAGAAACAAAGATACGAGTTGTTCTTCTGCAGATATCTCTAGCCCTGGGCATATCTAACCTGGGAACCTTCTGCAGGTTGGTGGTCCTTCTTTTGTTAACATATCTAGGATCATGGTCTTTACTTCTAACCCCCATTTGTCTATCACATCAGGGTTTTTGACCTGTACATACTGAGTTTCGTTTCTGTCCATATACATTTTTCCTTGTTTGTTTGCCCTAATCTCTTCTTCGAGCTCAATACCATGGTCATCAATGCAAATAGCATACTCCTCGTTAGGGTCCAGGTAAACCTGAGCTCCATGGCGGTTAGTCTTATAAAAAGAGAGTATATGCTTATAGCGCATTGTCGTTCTGGTTTCTGAGTGAGTCGAGTAAGAAGACATTTCAGATGTTGAATCTAAAAAAGTGTATGAGACTTCTTCAAGGATTGTGTGCAAGGAATTGCCTTGATTCACACTGTCTTCGGTGGACACTCTACTGGAGGTTTCTCCGAGTATGCCCTGATTTCCTAGTACACGACCAGATCTAAGGTTCATATAGACTTATGAAGCCCTAGATAGAGTACTTACCTTTGGATTGACTTGTTGTCAATTTCCACTTGATTCGATTGCAACTTTGTGTCAAGCTACTGATTCCTCGTCTGCAACCTGATTCCTGTACAAATTTTATCAAGTTAGCTATTCTTCTATAAAGACAGTAGAGTTTTTGCTAACTCTCGTGATTGGTCTATGTGTGTCACTTCAAATCGAGCTATGGGAGTCAAAATGACTTTCAGATTTGACTTGAGCAAAAATCAAAGGTTTAACATGCAACCTGGAAACTGAGTGAACAAGCACCAATTCGGTTCCGATTGAACCCAAAATTGCCCGGTGCCTTTGTATTATGTTGGTCTAACACTATATAAGTTTAAAAGTCAAAACTGATATCCCTAGGTAGTAGTAGTAAATAATCGTGATTATTTACTTTTGCTAGTTTTTGCACTTTTTAGATTGGTTTGGCAAGTATACAACTTGTTAAAGTCCTTGGACAAGTTTCAACAAGTTTGGACAAAATCTGATTAAGTTTATCAACTGTTTTGTGTCCGCCGCAGACTCTGATTTCAAGAATATGGCTTAAGTCTCACTTTTGTGATTCAATTTTCACCAAAATTGATTTGTGGGGTCTACTTGATATGATTGACGTTGTGGTATACTTAAATTTGCAAAATTTTCAAGTTTTGAAGCAGATGTAAATAATCGTGATTATTACTCCAGCTATATTTTTGCAAATTTTTGTCCCAACTTTGATATAGATCTGTTAAACACCTCAAGTTCAGGTCACTAGCCAAGTTTCATCAAGTTTGTACAATTTTTGGTCAAATGGTCATCAATTTTCTGTCCGCTGTCCGCAGACTAACTTTGCAAATTTGGTCACAATTTTCAATCTAGTGATCCAAATCTTACCAAATTTGGTTTGTGGGCTTATTACAACATGGTAAAACTAGTGGTATGCTGACTTGGTCAAAAAGATTGGAAATTGGGGTAGATGTAAATAATCGCGATTATTTATAATTGGCAACTTTTTGTATCTTTTTGGTCAACTGAGCCTTTACACATGTTTATCACATCAATATAAGTCTATGAATCAAATTTCAACAAGTTTGGACAATTTTTTTCCAAATTTATACTCAAGATTCAGAAAGTCAGTACAAACTTTAGTTTTCACCCAGTTTTTGGCCAGTTTGGTGATCCAAATCCTTTGGACCTTTACAAGAGTTGTTTGTATACATGCAATGAGTCAATGGTATGAACCTTGGTCAATCTGAGCTAAAAGTTAATAATCGCGATTATTTACTTCAAGCTTGAAATGAACACTTTTTTGCAATTTTTTCAAAGACAGTCTTTACATGAGCTATTTTAAGCCTATGAATCAAGTCAAAACTTAATATGGCCTAAAATGTCAAGAAAAAGTAAATAATCTGAGTTTTTGCCAACTCTTGAATTTTTTACCTTGAAGTGTCCTTGAGCTTACCAACTGGTTCAGACAACTTTTAAGCTCACTCTCCAATCGGATTGAGTGGTTTTGAGTCTTTTTGTGCTATTTTTAGTCGTAGACCTAAAATTTTGCAACTTCCAATAACAACTCACACTTGATTCTTTGAGAGAGAGTAATGTTCTGAAATCCACCTCGGATCCTACTTACCCTACTCTTAGATTATTATACAGTGGGGTTATGAAAAGTGTCCACAAACACTCGTTTTCTTGTCTTTTATGGTATTCTGAGCCTTGATCTTAATACTTGTCTTGTCTATCAATCATTCTCAAAATCCTAATCTAATCCTACAATCCTACAATCCTAAAGGCACTCAGCAAGTACGATTACTTCCAAGCTACCTCTACACAGCAAAAGACGACAATCTTAAGCTATGCGGTTTCTAAAAGAAAGTTTAACTTCAGGTGAACCTAGAGGAAGTTAATGGACAACTACACAAGACGCTCGTGTTTTTCCTAGTTTAGGTCTCTTCAATCCCCGGCAGCGGTGCCAAATGTGGGACGCATGTCTAACCTCACCATCCTACCTTATAGCAGTATTAGCGAGAACCACAATTAAATTGTCAATCCATGGGATGAAGCTGACTCGACTAGTGCATAGAGCCTACAAGATGTTGTCAATCTCTTGAAAAACAACTAACAACTCGCATCTAACTCAAGCTACACTCAAGTGACTGAAATCACCAAAATCCAATCGCTCATCGGTAAACAAATCACATCCGTTACAGCATCAAATGACATCCAAACGTAACGAAACTTCTAGGACATGTTTATAAGACCTAAGCACACATGCTTATGGTCTCAAACCCCACTTTAGGTCAAGTTTCAAAATCGCGATTATTAATAGCAGTGGATTTTTGACCTAGTCATTTTTGACCCAAAATGCATCTAAATGCTTAGCAATGATGCCCCAATACTCCGCCTATGCTTAGTTTTTTATTTGGAAGTGTAAATTCCTAGTTATGATGAAATTAGATCACGGGTTGGCGACGTCAAAAGCTATGAATTACTGTGAACTGCTTACGTCAATGCGTAGAGCTCTTACCTGCGATTGCAATGTAACAAACGCGACTACAATGTGACAACTGAGGAGGGAGCAGGAAGAATGAGAAGGAGAGGAGTGAGCGCCGTTAGCTCACGCTGTGTATTTGATTATCCAAAAACTTTCTAATAACTTACAAAAATTGGCTTTATACCTTAGCCAAGGTTTTTGGTGGTCAAAATTAATAATCTGGGAGTTCTACCAAAGATGGGTAATGACTGGTTGATACAATCTGAAAGCTTGTAGCCCCGGCTGATTAATTACAGAGTTTATCCGAGAAAATAGGAGTTACAATATTCTCGATTTATCAAAATAATAAGTGTTTTACAATGAGAACTCCAAAAAATGGTATCCGTATTAGCTTGCTGCTAATAGATGCTAGAAGATCTCAAGATCAAGGTCTTTGGACAAAAATAAAGCATATCTTCATTGCTATGGATTTTTCCAAGCACATTATGTCATCTGAGATGATCTTAGGACGTCCTTTGGCAAGTGTAATGTGAGCTACCACAACTAGCAAGTGTTTATTTTGTGTTTAGGGAATGAGTAGTATGTGTGACGCTTTATAGATTCCATAACAAAAGTGTAATTATGCACTTAAATGGTGCACGCTTGGCTTTTAGGGAGTGTTCTCACTATGAGTGTAAGCGAAAGCTTACCCCAATAAAAGCTGATAACAAATTTTTATATGTACATAGTAGTGGGTATATGCATCGACATGTGCACATAAAACTGTGAATACATGAATTTGGAGTATTTACAATATGGTTTGGGTCTCAAACATGATGCAACGTGTACACATTGTAGATAGTCGAGCTTGCATGTCGGTAGTCATGCACATGTGCATGCTTGGATAGGGTATCGAATCCTTAGATGTGGTTCCAAGTGGATTCTTTTGGCTCTAGGTAATGTGTTTGAGCTTTGTCAGGACACGTGTCATGTACCCTAAGAACTAGGCTAGGCAAGGACTACGGCCAAGGGCCGGGCTAGGCAGTGTGGACAGGGGATCCGTGTAGGGCAAGGGCTAGGAGCCCACCTATAAAGGGAGGTTGGGAGGAGGATCCAGGAGAGCCTAGTTGCCTAGTTTCTTACATTGGTATCAGAGCTCAAAGTTGAAGGCAGCCATGGAGGAGAGGGGAGGGAAGAGGCAAGCCTTGCAGGGCTTGCATGATCTCTCTCTCTCTCTCTCTCTCTCTCTCTCTCTCTCTCTCTCTCTCTCTCTCTCTCTCTCTCTCTCTCTCTCTCTCTCTCTCTCTCTCTCTCTCTCTTCAACTGGAGGGCGTGCATGGAGGGGTCGGAGTTGTAGGAGTAACCTCTTACATGAGAGCTTCTATGGCGGGATCAAGAAGAAAAAACAGGCCGTGGGCAAGAGCCCTTAACAGTCGAGGTCCGTCGGCATGCAGAGTCATGGGCACACCCGCTTAAGGGAGGAGGAAGGTCGAATTTCGACCTGCATGGGACAATTTTTGTCACAGACATGCCGTGAGGGGAGGACCTGCGCGAGCTCCATCAACTAAGTCATCTGCATGCACGTGCAGAGCGGCCGCCATCGCTGTGAACAGGGAAGGTTAATTATTTTTATTTTTTTTGTTATTTTGCAATTCTAACTGAAAGCAAGCGCCCTATTTTGGGCACCCTCCCTTACTAAGGGCAAAGCCCCACGGCCATGCATACGGGGGTGTGAGGTTTTTGGCCTTGATTGAAGAATCCATCAAAGGCATCGTCCATGCAGCAACAACCAGACTCGAAACAGATTGCACAGTTTGGAAGCTCAACTTCCTAAAAATTGTTTGGGATTCGATGGGATTTGTGTTTGACTCGCTCACAACACACCTAAGCGGTCAAGGACAACAATCATCATGCAACATAATCATCATAAAAACTGTTTGGGATTCGATGGGATTCATGTTTGACTCGCTCACAACACACCTAAGCGGTCAAGGACAACAATCATCATGCAACATAATCATGCAGTGTGTCAACTTTTGCTAACACGGCCATCCAGAATTTGACAACATGGTTCCACCGCTCGAAGAGGAAATTTGGCTCGGACATGGTTCCGCAGGCAAGGTTGTATGACAACGATGGACCTCGTATGAATTGCGACTAACCAAAGTAGGCCAACATCATCACATGATTGCGACAAGGCTTTGAATACAATGACAGAAACAAGGTAACCTCGTTCAATTTTGTTTTAATCAAGTTGATTACCATCATGATTTATGCAGGGGGGCAACGTTGCCTAACAGTAATGGTCAATAAGCCTATGACTGCTATTGCCATTAGCAAGACTCCGTGAAAGGGTGCTCATGAGCACGGCCGGTGTAATCCAATGTTGGGTTACTTCTTTCGTCTTATTTGTAGTTCTCCTCGATAACAAGTTCAATTTTCGGGTAGACAAGATTGGTCGGCATGAGTGCTTAATGAGGTATCTATAGCACTACGGAGTGTCTATGGACATTCTGTTTTGGGATTGGGCCCTAGTGTTTAGCAAGGGTTGATTTGGAACGGCATGCATATTCCCCAGATTGTTGCTTATGAAGCATTTTGCACTCTATGTGTACTATCTCTATGAGATTACTTTTGGATCCACTAAATCACCGATAGAGGTCATGGATCGGTTTGGGCGTTTGTGGATTTTTTCAAGTTAACCACGATGGTTATTTCGGACATTGTTGATTCTTCACCAATGTTAAACGCTACTATGATTTCCCGTTCACCAGTCATCTGGGACGACTGTCTGTACACCGTGAGGTAAACACACCTCAGTACTGTCAGTTATTCAAGGGGATAGGCAGATTACAAAGATTACAAAGAGTAATCTTGTGCTAAAGGATCTGCTAAGAGCATACGTTAACACAACGCATTTCTAAATAGATGATTTTCTCCCTATTTTAGAATTTGCTTAAGTACGATTTTCGACTTTGAACACCTCTTGTGGTGGGGTTGGAGATTGTATCAATACTTTCATACGTCAAGGACTTACCAGGTGTGCTGACAGAGCATGTTGGCAAGTAACCTTCATTAGGGATAAACATGTAACGGACAGTTCAAGATACTCAGGCGAGTAGGAAATCTGGCTCACAACTGCAGTGACTCTTAGTTGTGGTTACTCCTTTACAGCACTCAAGTGAGTTATAAATGGAGTTACCATTTAGACCCAAGTGGTTGCAAATGGACAACAATGTTGAAAATCAAGATACTCATCTTGGTTTCATTGAACCTCCTCACTGCACCAATTATCAGTCATACAGACAATTGGCTCACTTATGGGACGTCAATAAAAGAGAACACCAGTATTCTTAAGAAGATGTTACTACTTGTGTTTTCGAGGACGAAAACTCTTCCTTAAGGGGGAAGTAATGTCAGGACATGGGTCCTGTACCCTAAGAACTAGGCTAGGCAAGGACTACGGCGACGGGTCGGGCTAGGTAGTGTGGACAGGGGATCCGTCTAGGACAAGGGGCTAGGAGCCCACCTATAAAGGGAGGTTGGGAGGAGGATCCAGGAGAGCCCAGTTGCCTAGTTGCTTACAATCTTGTTACAATGTAATAATACAAGTGGGATTTGCGGGCCCTCTCATCCCACCTCAAAAGTTTGACACGTGCAATAACTATCTATTTACGACGCTTGATATGCAACGATGCATGAATCGCCTTGAAAGTAGTTAAAAATAGAATGTGGGCATGTGTCCATGAATTTTGGTATCAAGGATCAAACCTACAAAATTTGGTGGATTTTGTAGTCCATTTGGTATTTTTCTCGTGAAAGTGCCTATTGGGGGTCAAAACTGACCAAAACCAACCTTTAAAAGGTTAAATAATAGTAAACAATGGTGTGAAAAGGCTGAAATTTTCCACATCATTCATGGTGTCATGAGTTTCAAAGCTTGAGAATTGTTTGGGGAGTTCATTATTAGCACTTTCAGCTCTCTATGTGAAGGAGGAAGTAGGGTTGTTATAGGTGGTCCTATGCAGTCCAATCTTGTTCGCGTCCTGTTTTCGAGTGTCTAGAGAAGTGGATGAGAGTTTATTCTCTTCAATTTTTCACATGGGAGAGTCTATAGAAGTTTGGAGTTTTCCATGGACATGTGTGCATGAAGAATTGGCAGAAGAAGGTGTGTCTTTTTGCAAGACTATGTGATCATGTGTCAGTGCCATTAGGGTTTAAGCTACACACTAGAGTCCAATAGAGTGTAGTTTGGTGAAGCTTTTGCAATGGTTTGAGAAAGGTATTTTGTGGCTAAATTCTTTTAGTTTTTGATGGTTTTTCTTGTATCTTATGGTTTGTGATGGTTTTTCTTGTATTTTTTGTCACCATCGAGTGTGATTTCAAACCTTGATCAGCTTGAGTCACCTTGTAGTGTCTGAGGGTAGGCAAGTGCTTGTAGGTTGATAAATTTTGTGTTTGAGTTGGGGGAGAATTTTCGTTGAGCTCTAGTGGTTATGTGTGAGGTGATGAGATAAGTGAATTCCTTATGTTGTGTTAAGATGTCATGGTGTGTGAGCATCGCACAGTGTCTTCTTCTCCATCAACGCCCCCGTAATTTGAAGCTTACTCAATAGAGCATGGATTTTGATTAGGGAATCTAACATGATTGGGTAACTACATGGGGCTCATAAAGATTGAATCCGATGCAAGGAATAGTGTAGGTATTAGTTCCAAACTATATGGTTTGGGGTAGTGTCTAAACACTTATAGTTGCTAGTCATCATTTTCTTTGGGAACTTTGTTAGGGCCTCATCTTTAATGCATTTATTATATTCCTTTGAATCTGGAGGATTCTGATGATGTTGCACATGTGGGTGCACATGGTTTGATCTATGTTAGATGCATATCCATCATAGAAGCATGCTTTGTATATATGCATTATAAAGTTGGTGCTTTGGTTATGGGGTAGTCTTACTAATAGATATTAAAAGTGACTATAACCCCTTACAATATTGAGATTAGATATGCCATACATAGCATAAATGGTTGCACTTTTCTATAGAAGCTTTGATTACTCAAGTTTTGCATACATTACAATTATTACCAAAAGCTTGAACACTTGATTCTGTTGAATGCCTTTTTTTCTTTGAGTGTGCAGAATAATGGAATGCCTTGAGTGCCTAATGTGCTTGAGATGTGGCTGCTAGATTGTGTTTTTGTGGGAATAGGGCCTTGTACAAGGTGGACCCAATAAAGCTTTCTAAGTGGGAATGGTTGCTTAACCTTTAAAAGATAAAACAAATCTTTCAGTGGAGTGGATGATGTGGCATTAATTGGGTCTGCAAGGACAATCAAAGACAAGATAGCATGGACAAGGGAGAGTGTGTGCCTTCAAGTGACAAATAGCACAGAGGTAGGTGATAAGCAACACCAAGCGAGAATCTTAGCTAGTGAGCAGCAAGGACATAGTGGACTCTGGATTATCTTGGTGGCCTTTGTGAGGGCGGTAGTTGATGGGATGCACCATGACAGTGTGGGTCCTTGCAGACTTGGGTGATGATGCTTCGTGTGCAAGAAATTGCAATCGGTAGTAGGACTGCAATGGCTACTTGATGTGCAATGAGCAACGGCCAATGATGTTGATGACAAGGGCAACCACTGGGATCCTAGAAGCACTCCTTCAATACTAGGTTGGGTGATAATAATCGCCAATGGTGCATGGTTGGCTGTAGCAGATAACAAAAAATTGAACAATAGCAACATTGAATGATGGGGCTGCAGATAGAGACTACTTGTGTTGATGTGGTGATGCTTGCCACGGTTGATAACAGTTCAGAGCAGCACAACTCCATGAACAAGCTTGATGACAAGGCGAGTTTGAAAACGATAGCAATGAGTTATGGAATCATAAAACGTCGAGCCTTGTAGATTTATAATGAACAATAAAAATGCACCTTTAGCTTATGTAGAACCTCCTCCAAAATGAAACCATTGAAAACAAGGTCCCACCAGCACTAAATGGATATTAAAGGTTTTCCCTTTTGTGCTCTAGGCCGCACATACAAGATTATACACTCACACACACTCAAAGGACATGCACACACAAATAATCAATCACATGCTTAAGCACAAGCAATCTGAAATTTAAGACAAATCAAGCATGTATTCAAGATTTTTAATTTCTCCAAGCATGGGCCAAATGTGACATAAATTTGCTTGGTTGAATGCTTGTTCAAACCCTCTATGCACTTTTTTACATTCCCATTCTCAATTAATGCTTACAAGTAAAATCAATTCAGCTCAAGAACGCATATAGTGATGCATACATAATCAAGAAATTTTGATAATTTTTTTCAAAAAACGCACAAAACTTTATTTCTCAATCTAATTATTCCTAAACATTGGCTAGGGTAGTGACCATGTAAACTTGCCCAGATCCAATGATAGAGATGGTTAGAACTGGACTGTAGTAATCTACTCCAAAAAAGAGTTATTTATCGGTTTAGTGCTTAAAGAGAGATAGCACTAAATCTAGAATAGGGATCTAAACCATTGCAATTAGGAAATTCTTATTGCGCATTAGCTCTGATACCACAAATGAAGCATTCAAGGTTGCAACATAGCTAATAGATAATTATGAGTAGATTAGAGAGTGAGCTCAATACACTATATGTGTTAAGTATGGAGCCTGATTTAGCCATTGTAATTTTCTATTTTAAAATAGCACATTTATAAGGCCCCCGTTATGAGGAGAAGCCATTGTGCGTGAAGAAAAATCACTCGTCGAAAACCAAAACTTTCACGGCCAGTCTCGAGTAAAGATCGAGATTGGCTTCGCCAGAATATTATGGCCGAACAACGGTCGGAAAGTGGTTGGAAAATGGTCGGTTGTTTGGTCATTTGGCCGGTGGCCGGTAGTCAATGGAAGGTGGACGGTCAAAGGCATACTTGTCTTCTCAAAGGCGGCCACACATGGGCGGATTGGAGGGTCCTTTTGAACTTGTCTACACAAGGGGGGCGGCTATACACGGCTGCCTCTCATGAGAGAGGGCATCCCTTTTGGCCTATAAAAGGAGGCCATTTCTATACAAATTTCAGAGTGTGAAGTTGATGCAACAAGGTGGGTGTGAGGTGGTGAGAGTGAAGCAAGGTGGGAGCTCTATTAAGGGTGTAATCCCTTTGTAAACTACTTCTTGTTTGAAGTATTAAAGCCATTGAATGGCTACTTTCCCGTGGATGTAGCCCACATTGGATGGCCCACGTATATCGTGCTCTCTCTCTCTCTCTCTCTCTCTCTCTCTCTCTCTCTCTACTCTATAATCTTTTGTGTGTGAAATATTGTGTATCTCCATTAATTAAGCTACTCAATTATTGTTACGAGACTGGGCACCCTCCTGTTGTAGTGGTTAGCTGCAATTGGGATAGCTGGCGTAATGGTTAATTATGTGTTGTCTATTTATTTTACTAATTGAGTTGATGATGATTTTGTATAGTGGAATACGGGGATGAAGAGGCGATGGAAATTACTCTTGGCCATTTTATATTTGCACAGTATTTTAGAATATCATTTCAATAAGCCACTATGGCTCTGTAAATAGTTGTAGTGGGAACTCCCCTTATGGGTCATGCAAGAACTAATGAGCTTCACTCATTTACAAAAGTTGAAGTGGTTGTAAAAGAGGGGCCTCAATTTTTGGCACCTTAAACTCAAAAATAATATATTAAATACCAACTCCACAAGAGAGGTGCCGTGGAGTTTGGGGCTAGATTTAGGCCTTTCTCTTGCAAATTCTCTTCTCTACTCTCTTATGCTATGGTTATTTTGTTGAGTACTCTCTAATCTAGTCTCCATCCCTTACACATCTCTTACACTCTCTTACAAGCATGTCTATGTCAATTCTATGATTACTGTGTGTGTGTATGTGTGTGTGTGTGTGTGTGTGTGTGTGTGTGTGTGTGTGTGTGTGTGTGTGTCATAGTCTAGGTTTGAGTGTGTGTGCTTGGAAATTGGAAGAAGAGGTGAATAGGTTGATGGTGATGTTTGTGAGCATGTGTTGAATAATCTAAGCAATCGATCTCCCCCTCTTCTGCCAACAGTGGTATCAGAGCAAACAGGTTCGATTTAATCAGCATCAGATTTGAATTTGAAGAAGGAATCCCCAAAGCGACAAATTTTAAATTGCAATTCATCGACCTTGCAATTCCAAGATTCAAGGATTTGTGGCAATTCAAAGATTAATCGATCGAATTTGCAAAAGAAATTTTTCTTGGTCATTAATTGGCGGTGAACCGGCAACTAATCGGCAATCGAATCTCAATTTCGGCTTCAAGACGATCAAGAACGGGTATATTTAGCATTTAAATTTAAGCACTAGCTAACCTTGTGTATACATGAAGATACGAACGAGACAATGAGCCAACGCGGAATTGAAAGAAGTCGGAAAGCTTAATTACAACTTTGGAAGAGAAGTTGAATTTGGGAACGAGAATCGGCAAGGAGGCGACTCTTGAAAGATTTCCAGGGAAAAGGCAAAAGAAACATGATCATCAAGTGGTCGAGCTCCATTATTCAACCCTCTTCTGGCTAATCTAAACTTTCTCAGTAATATCCTCCATGCAAAGGAGTCTTAGCTGTAATTTCGACAGTCCTATTTTCTTCATGAAGAGCTTCACGGAAACGAGCTCTTGTATGCATGCAAGGTCCACGCCTACCATCACCAAAACTGACACTGATATTGTGGGAAGTTGAGCCGTTTTCACTTCCTGCATACGAGCTGAAAGTGGCCATAGAGTCCGCCATCACCCCCGCCTTGCTCGCGCTGCAGTCGTTGTTGATCCTCACCATCAACCAGTTCACACACCTTTACTTAAAGGTGTGGTTAAAACCAAAAGAGTAGGCCGCCTGCAAGTTGGCCATCCATTGCATACCTAAATTAAGGGACAATTCACCCCTCCTTGCTTGAGGTTCTTGACCGACCGCCCATTGCCACTTAAAAATCTCCATTCTCTCCCTCTTCTCCACTCGCCTGCTCTCCCAACCTAATCGGGCCCCATTCACTTCCAAGGGGCAATTCTTTTTCCAGAAAGCTCGGCTTTCCATTTCTTGCAAGAAGTCGACGGGCCAACATTGGCACCGAAAATTCCCACAATTGCCACAAATTTTGGAACGGAAATAGTCGAATTTTCCAACTTAATTCCTCCTTGACATCGACTAACTCAATGGAGCTGCCAAATTACTTGCCAAGAATCCGAACATCGTCAAATTAATCAAAAACATTTATCACTTATTTGAATAACCTACGGACTCTCTTCTACAATTGATATTGTTGTCTTCTCTGGGGGGGATACGGGAGATCGGGCGCCACGAAATTCGGCCGACTCGAAGACGCACCATTGGACCACCCACTTCTCTGGCAATTTCCTAGCGCATCGCCATTCCGGACTGGACGCCACCGCTATTTCTCAGCTAAGTACATTACATTTCTGTTATTTATTTTACTCTTTATTCCCCATATTACATCTGTGAATATCACCAAATAGCCTTTTTAAGCATTACCATTTAAATATTTATTAAAATATATATATTTTTTATTTTTATTTTAAAGGGAGAAAAATAATAAAAATAATAAAGATATAAAAAAAACCACGCAATCATGGCACACCTTCCTCAGGCACCCACGATTGCGGAACAACTTCAAAATCTGCAATAATCACTCACATATGAACGCATGAGAAGGCAAGAACTTGAAGATAAATTATTGCATTCTGTACGCACCGAATCTGCACCGGCACCCAAGAAAAATAAAATTAGCAGAAAAGCCTTTACTTTCAAGGATTTTGATGGCACTAAAGATTCTAGCACGGTTCTAGCATGGGTTAGCCAACTAGATGACTATTTTCATAATGAAGACTTTCCCGAGCGTGAAATGGTAAAATGTGCATCAAATCATCTCACTAGCAGCGCTGCATTGTGGTGGAACGCCACCAAACAACACGGAAGAAGGCCACGCACCTAGCATGCATTTAAAAAAGTGTTTTTACCCCAATTTTTTCCCACACAGTACAAAGCTAAAGCACGACGTCAATGGGATTTAATTCGACAGGGTAGAAATGAAGATGTACAGGGTTACACTGACTGTTTTTGGAATTGTTTAATTCAATTGCAAGCTATTGAACATGTTAGTCACAGGAAATTGAAGCGAAAGTACATATCAGGCTTGGCACTACAAATTAGTGTTGAGGTAGATATGTTCGAACCAGATTCTCTGTCAAAGGCTATTAATTTGTCTCTCAACGCAGAAAAGAAGAAAGGTGTACATTCCTCTCACACTGATCAACCTGCTAACACTAACCGCAACAAGAGACCTCCTTTCTCTACTAACCCTGACAGAAACAAACACCAAAGCCGTACTTTTTTCAAAAGACGTAGATTCGACAATTCTCCTACAACTGCTCAACCTCATACGAGCAACAACAACAACAACACCCAGCAACGAGGCAACCAAAATTCTTTCAACCAACGTTCTCCTCCAAATTCTAATGGTAACAAAAAGGTGAAGTGTTTTAAATGCTTTCAGTATGGTCACTATAAAGATAAGTGCTCAAATGGTCATGCTAAGGGCAATGGTCAATCCAATGGCCATTCCAATGGACTCAACAGAAATTCAAGTCAAAAACCCTTCAACAACAACCGCCCCAACGGAGCTACTCTTAACCTCATCAAAGATGCTACACCCGATGACAATGAAGTGGAAGCTAACTACGGTGAGGGATATGATCCTGATTATGATAACGATGACAACTTATCCTCAGGTACTCCTATATCTCCTCACACTTTGTTTAAAGTGCAAGGCACTGTTAAGGGTGAAAATGTCACCATCCTGTTAGATGACGGTAGTAGCCATGATTTCATTTCCACACGATTGGCACAACAACTATCACTCTCTGAAATCTCATCACCTCACAAGGTCAAAACTATTTTTAATAATCAACATTTTAATTGTAAAACTCAAGTCACTGTTGAAGTTTGCATTGGAGAATTCACACAAGCACGTACATTTTTGGTAGCACCATTGCATGGTCTTGATATGATTTTGGGAATGCCATTTCGTCATGAATTTGACCCGTTGATTAATTATAAAACACGTACAATGTCTCTCACTCATAATAATAAAAATTTCTCCATCCAAGCAACACTGGCACGACAAAAATTTCCACTTCTCTCTCACACTCAAGCCAAACGAGCAATTCGAAAACCGGGGAAAACATATCTATTTCTACTGAAACTGAAACTTCACGTAACTCCACACACGATAAATTTCTCTCACAATATAAAAATTGTTTCATGCATGATCTGCCACCTAGAATTCCACCATCACGTCCAGAAGACCACAAAATTGACATTATACAGGGTAGTGAACCTCCTTGTAGAGCCCCTTATCGTGTAAATCCAACCGCACACAGGGAGATACAAACTCAAATTACTGATTTACTTGACCGAGGCCTAATCCGACCTAGTAGTTCACCATACAGAGCTCCAGTACTTCTTGTCAAGAAGAAAAATGGAACCTTTCGTATGTGTATCAACTACAGGGCTTTAAACAAGATCATCATTAAGAATAGGTTTCTTATTCCTAGAGTGGATGATCTATTAGACAAACTGAAAGGGGCAAACATCTTTAGCAAAATTGACCTCAAATCAGGGTACCATCAAGTTAAAATGTTTGAACATGATGTCTACAAAACTGCTTTTAGAACACAAACTGGACACTATGAATTCCTTGTCATGCCATTTGGTTTGACAAATGCACCAACCACCTTCACACGCATGATGAATAGAATTTTCATTGACCATCAAGATTTTGTGATTGTATTTTTTGATGACATTTTGGTATTCAGTAAATTTGAAGAAGAGCATAAACAACATTTAACACACGTATTTGATCTGCTTACACAAAATCACTTGTATTTGAATCCTGAAAAGAGTTCATTTTTCCAATCTGAAATTGAATATTTGGGACACATTGTATCGAGTAAGGGAATACATGTCGATCCAAAGAAAATTGAAGCCATTCAATCATGGCCTCGACCCAAAAATTTGCATGAGCTACGATCTTTTATCGGTCTTTGTAGCTATTACAGGAAATTTTTTCATAATTTTGCTTACAAATCACATTATTTGCCTCGCCTGTTGAAGAAAACTACGCCTTATGAATGGACTAATTTGCAAGAAAGCTCATTTAATGCACTTAAACATGATTTGACTAATGCACCTGTATTGCAATTGCCTGATTTTGAAAGACCATTCTTTGTGGTAGTCACCGATGTTAGTGGAAAAGGTATCGGTGCAGTGCTTATGCAAGATAACCATCCAATTGCTTTCGAAAGTCATAAATTCAAACCATCTGAAACAAAGTTCAGTACTTATGATAAAGAGTTAACTGTTGTAGTACATGCATTGAAAATTTGGAAACACTATGTAATGGGCACTGACTTAATCATTAAAACTGATCAACAAAGTATCAAATATTTACTTTCTCAGCCCTTAATAGATGATAGACATATTAAGTGGGCCGCTTTTATTCAAAGTTTTCAACCCAACATTCAATACCAACCTGGTAAAGAAAACGTTGTAGCTGATGCTTTGAGTAGAAGACCCTCACTTAATCATCTATCAACCATTACGGGAACTTCATTTGACACTATTCTTGACACTTATGCACATGATGATGACTTCAAAAGGACATGGTTGCACATGCTTGATAATTCTGTACACACATTCCTCGAATACACTATTCAAGAAAACTTCCTTTATTTCAAACAAAAATTGTGTGTGACTAAACCTTTCCGTACATTAATTATTGAAGAATTGCACAAACCGCCTTATGTTGGACATAGAGGATTTGCTGCAACTTTTCAAAATTTATGTCGTGATTTCTATTGGTCTACTATGAGAATGGATGTTAAACAGTAGGTTTCAACTTGTTTGATTTGTCAAAAAATCAAAGCAGCTACTACAGGTAAGAAATTGGGACTTTTACACCCTCTCCCCATTCCTGAAAGACCTTGGGAACATATTTCAATGGATTTTGTTACTGGTTTCCCACTCACAATGCACAAACATGACATGATATGGACTATTATTGACCGTTTCTCTAAACAAGCATATTTCATTCCTTGTAAGAAAACACTCACAGCTGCACTTTTGTTTCTTAAGACTATTTTCCCACATCAAGCTGCACTTTTGTTTCTTAAGACTATTTTCCCACATCATGGTTTGCCTAAAGTGATTATTTCTGATAGAGATTCCAAATTTTGTAGTGCTTTTTGGACTACTGTGTTTGACAATCTTGGCACTACACTTGACTTCACTTCTTCATTTCACCCTGAATCTAATGGTCAAACTGAAGTCACCAACCGCACTATTATTGACTTGTTAAAGGCTTATGTTTCTTCTCAACCTAAGAAATGGGATGATTACCTACATTTTGCAATTTGCATACAACAACACCACTCACCCTGCCACCGGTAAGTCTCCATTTGAAATTGTATATGGTCACTCTCTTCCTACTCCTGCTTCACGTCTTTCTAATGTTGTGCCTGCGGCTGATGATTTCACTTGACTTTCATGATATTTAGGCAAGTGTGCATTCTGCCATTAAACACTCATAAGAACTTTACACCAAGCATGCTAACAAGCAACACAAGGCACACCAATTCAAAGAAGGTGATCATGTTTTACTTCGCATCGAAAAATGAAGGATCAAAAGTGTTGATACCAATGTCTTTGTTAAGCTTGCTCCTCGTTCTGATGAACCTTTCAAAATTTCAGCTGTCATTAATGATGTTTCTTTCCGTTTAGAACTACCTGCACATTGGCACATTCACAATGCCTTTCACATTAGTCTTTTACGCCCATTCCGAGGACCCCTACCTACACACCATATTTATGAAGACCCACCTTCACTTGTAGACCAAGAAGAGCAACTCATCCCTGATAAAATAGTTGATCATGAGACCACCACTACACGCACTGGAATGGTTTATAACCATTACCTTTTGACTTTCAAGGGCCACCCTAGAGAGGATGTCAAATGGATGCCTGAAAAGTTTTTTCACAACTTCCATGACCTTCTCCACACTTTCCATCACTCACGGTCTAGTTGCTTTCTCTATTGAGCAACTGAGGACAGTTGCTATCCCTGGTGGGAGGGATGTTAGGAGACTGGGCACCCTCCTGTTGTAGTGGTTAGCTGCAATTGGGATAGCTGGCGTAATGGTTAATTATGTGTTGTCTATTTATTTTACTAATTGAGTTGATGATGATTTTGTAGAGTGGAATGCGGGGATGAAGAGGCGATGGAAATTACTCTTGGCCATTTTATATTTGCACAGTATTTTAGAATATCATTTCAATAAGCCACTATGGCTCTATAAATAGTTGTAGTGGGAACTCCCCTTATGGGTCATGCAAGAACTAATGAGCTTCACTCATTTACAAAAGGTGAAGTGGTTGTAAAAGAGGGGCCTCAATTTTTGGCACCTTAAACTCAAAAATAATATATTAAATACCAACTCCACAAGAGAGGTGCCGTGGAGTTTGGGGCTAGATTTAAGCCTTTCTCTTGCAAATTCTCTTCTCTACTCTCTTATGCTATGGTTATTTTGTTGTGTACTCTCTAATCTAGTCTCCATCCCTTACACATCTCTTACACTCTCTTACAAGCATGTCTATGTCAATTCAATGATTACTGTGTGTGTGTGTGTGTGTGTGTGTGTGTGTGTGTGTGTGTGTGTGTGTGTGTGTGTGTGTGTGTGTGTGTGTGTGTGTGTCATAGTCTAGGTGTGAGTGTGTGTGCTTGGAAATTGGAAGAAGAGGTGGACAGGTTGATGGTGATGTTTGTGAGCATGTGTTGAATAATCTAATCAATCGATCTCCCCCTCTTTTGCCAACAATTATCTACTTAGCTACGTCATATTTCCTAACAACTGGTATCAGAACAAGGTTTGCTCGTAGATAAAATATGTCAAGGAAAGGAATCCTTGAATTGAGCGGGAGTAATGGTGGAGGAAGGGAAGCTCAAGATCGAGAAGTTCAACCGCAAAAACTACCAGCATTGGAAGATGCAGATTGAAGACTATCTCTACCAAAAGGACCTTTATTTGCCACAAGGCGGTCTTGCAAAGAAGCCCGCAATGATGGCAGATGAAGCATGGATTGTCCTTGATCAAAAGGCACTGGGAACAATCTGGTTAAGCTTGGCATCAATGGTGTCCTTCAATGTTTCGGAGATGAAGACCATGGAGGACTTGATGAAGTCACTTGACGGCCTCTACAAGAAACCATCGGCATTCAATAAGGTATTTCTCATGAAATGCTTGTTCAATTTAAAATGATAGAGAATGGTTCATTTGCATAACATCTAAATGACTTTAATACCAACATAAGTTAGCTTCGATCGGTGAAAATAAATTTCTCTGACGAAGTGCAAGCTCTCCTTATACTATCTTCTCTACCAAATAGTTAGAACAGCCTTGTGAGATGGCTGCAGATAATTCTATCCTTGGCACAAATAATCTTACGTTTGATGATGTTGTGGGTGTTCTCCTAAGTAAGGAAATGCGAAGGAGAAGCATACGAGAATCATCAAGTGCTGCACTGTTAGTGGAAACAAGAAGAAGACCTAAGGAGAGGTTCAAAAACCAAAAAGGGTCGTGATCGCTCAAGGCAGAGAAAGTCACACACAAAGTCAATTCTTGAATGTTGGAATTGCAGCAAGAAGGGTCACATCAAGAAGGATTGTTGGTCCAAGAAGAAGGAGTCGGAGTCTCAAGACAACAAGCCAACATCGGAGGCCAATGTGGCAGGTAAAGTAGAGCAAGATGCTCTAATTCTCTCATTAGACAATGTGTCTAATTCCTCGATAGTAGATTCCGGGGCTTCATTCCATGCGACACCACACAAGCAACATTTTCAAGATTACACCAAAGGTAATTTTGGGTATGTATACTTGGGAGATGATGAAGCTTGTGAAATTGTCGGCAAAGGTACAGTTTGTATCAAATCTGCTAACGGAAATGAATGGAAGCTTAAAGATGTTAGGTATGTTCCTTCTCTTTGCAAGAATGTGATCTACAAGACAATTGGACGATGAAGGTCACAACATTGCATTTGAAAACAAATGGTTGAAGATGTCAAAGGGATCTTTGGTGGTTGCCAAAGGAGAAAAGGTTGGTGCACTTTACTTGTGTACTGTCAGGTCACAATTTTCATCTTGTGCAACAACTACAGAAGTCGACAGTGCGGTGCGGCACTACCAGCTTGGGCATATGAGTGCCAAAGGAATACAAATCCTTCAAACAAAGAAGCTTCTGCCAGGTTTGAAAGAAGTGGATTTAGAGTTTTGTGAAGATTGTGTTTATGGTAACCAAAAGAGGGTAAAACTAAAAGAGGGTAAAACTTCAAAAATCAAGAAATGAAAGAAAAAATAAAAAACTTGAATTGGTTCGTTCTGATGTTTGGGGTCCTGCAAGTACACCATCCCTTGGTGGCTCATTGTACTATGTAACATTCATAAACGATGCGACTAGGAAAACATGGGTTTATGTAATGAAGAATAAATCCGATGTGTTTTTCATATTTCAAAGGTGAAAAGCCTTTGTGGAGAATGAAACAGGTATTGAAGTTAAATGCCTCAGATCCGTCAATGGAGGCGAATATTGCAGCCAAGCTTTTGAAAGCTTTTTGTTACCATATACATGTGGTAGTGATGTGTGTGAGCACACTAGGACCGCCGCGGCATTTTTTCCCTCTTTAGGAGGTTTTTCCCCCGAGCATTGTATATACGCCCATCACTCTAGGGTTATCTATCTTTCCATTGCACACTAAGTAACACACTCTCTATTGTGTGCCTTGAGCTTCGTTCATCTTCTCCAAGCTGTGTGCCTTTCTCTACAACCCTAATTCCAACAATTGATATCAGAGCAGATTGCGTCCTCTCGGGCTTAGTCGCCAGCTGCTCCAGCACACGACTGCTCACTTTCTCCGATTTCAGTGAGCTTTGGTAAGCGTTCGCAGGTCGACAAAATTTTTGGGTCTACTCAGATTTTTTATTCGGGCTCATTTCGGCCTCCATTTCCACTACAGGCAATACTGCGCAGGCTATTTCGTCATTTTGTGCAGAATTTCTATCAGTGCCATTTTTTGCATAACAGGTGCCTCATAGTCTTCTATGGTTTGTGCTATATAGCACGTGTTGTTCCCACTCCATTTCTCCTATTTTCGGGCAGTTTTCACATCAGGTGCAGCATTTACTATGGCTGACAACACAAATGTGTTCAAGATGTTTGCTGCTGAGGACAGGTTGGATGGGGACAACTACCCTATGTGGGCTTATATGATGCAACATGTTCTTGTGTCAAAGGGCGTCTGGAACATTGTGCGGGGGATTGATGTACGTCCTGGTTCTGAGGATGTAGGCAATGTTGAGGATGTTGCAGGTCTTGCTGCAAGGATTGCTACTATTAGAGTTGTTTTGCCTACAGCAGAACAAGCTCGTTGGGATGTAAAGGATGCACAGGATCATGCATTGATTGCGTTGTCTGTGAAGCGCACCATTGTTCCTCACATTCGTTCAGCAAAATCTACAAAACATGCTTGGGATATTCTAGCAGGTCTTTATGTAAGCCGCAATGAGGCTAAAATTGCTTTGCTGCGTAAAGAGCTGGAGTCGAAGATTATGCATGAGGAAGATGATATGGACACTTTTCTTGTTGGTGTCAAGGATATCAATGAGCAACTTATTTCTGCAGGTGAAGTCATCTCAAACAATTCCCTTGTGCAAACTGTTCTTGATCCCTTACCATATTCTTACCAGGCTTTTGCGATTACTTAGAGACTTATGACCCAAGGAAATCCAGAAGTTGTCAAGTTTGATGCATTATGCACATTGCTGTTGCAAGAGTCACTTTCTAGAAAAAACAAGACTAGATAGCATGCAGTTGAACAGACTTTTATTGCTTCTCAAAGAAAGGGTGGTAACAAAAATGCGGCCACTTCTTATGGTTCTGCTGTGAGTGGTAAAACTTTTGTTCCTAATGCTTCTACTGGCAGCAATTCGTCTAGAAATTCTGGTGATAAGGGCAAAAAGAAGATGTGTTGCCATTATTGTAAAGCTAATGATCACTTGATCAAGTTGTGTCCTAAGTTGAAGGCCAAAGAGGCTAAGAAGAAAGAGGGTTGTTCCACTGCAAATGTTGGTTCCACTACAAATGTAGCCATTGTTGAGTCTTCTGTGATAGGAGACTGTGATGCTAATGTTGATGCAGAATGGGATTTTAGTGCAGAGTGCACTTACAATCCTGATGTCCATGATGCATGCTTGTCAGTTGTTGCTGCAGATTCACATGTGTGGTATTTCAACAGTGGTGCTACAAAGCACATTACCTCACATCGTGAATTGTTTACCTCTCTCGAGTTTGTCTCATGGGAATTTAGTCACTTGTGCCAACAATGCCTCTTATGCGGTTCAAGGACTTGGAAAGATTGTGCTTACTGCTGCAAATGGCAGTTCCTTCACACTTGTTGGTGCACTTTATGTACCTGGGATCAAGAAGAATCTCTTATCTGTATCTGCACTTGCTAGACTTGGACTTGTAGTCAAATTTGTGGATGACAGATATACAGTTCATGATCTCAATTTTAGTGATGAAATTGTTGCATCTGGCCTTTTGTGCCGTGGGCTGTATAAGCTCACTTTGTATGACAAGTGTGGACAAAATTTTGCAAATGCTGTTGCAGATTCAAGGGCTATTTCAGATGCAAAACTTTGCCATGCACGTTTGAGTCATGTGAATTTTGCCAGTTTGCTGCGTGTGCAGGAATCTGATATGGTTTCTTCTTTGCCGCCTCTTGAAGCACCTATCAAACATGTTTGTGAAGGCTGTATTTTAGATAAGATGCAGCGTTCTAAGTTTCCAAAGGATGGTTCAATTCGGGCCACATGCAGGTTGCAGCTTGTGCATAGTGATGTTTGTGGGCCCATGCAAACTCCGTCCTTGGGCAATTACCTTTACTTCGTGACTTTCATTGATGATTACTACAAGCATGCATGGCTATTTCCGCTTAAAGCGAAGTCCGAATTTTTTATGTGCTTCAAACAATTTCTGGCTATGGCTGAAATGTCTCGAAATGTACTATGGGCACACTCCGTTCCAATCAAGGGGGGGAGTATATGTCGCATGAATTTAATGCATTTCTGGCTAGTCGTGGGATAAAACACCAATGTACAGTGCCTTATACACCTCAGCAAAATGGTGTTGCTGAGAGGAAAAACAGGTCACTGACGAAAATGGCACGATGTATGGAGTCAAGCTTTGCTGCATTCTTTTTGGCTTGAGTCCATCATGTGTGCCACTTATGTACTTAACAGGTGTCCTACGAAATCTTTGCAATCTATTTCTCCATATGAAGCATGGCATGATAGAAAGCCTTCTATTGAGCACATGCGTGTTTTTGGCTGTTTGGCATATGCTTTGGTGCCACAAACACAACACAGAAAATTGGATGATAAGGCTGTCAAATGTATTTTTCTTGGTTATAGTGTTGAAAGCAAAGGTTACAAGTTATATCATCCGCAAACAATTGTTGAAGATGATGAAACAGGAAACAGAAGAAAGACAGCAACTCAGAGTAGGAAGAAGATGGAGAAGGAGAAGACACAGAGCTTGTGTACGAGATCTCTGTAGTCTGTCTCTCTGTATTGGAATAATAATTATAATCTCAGAGCTACAAAGCTTATATGAAACCCTAAGAGATAAGGTGTCCTTTCACACCGGATGTCCAGGGGGAAAAACCCAGTGGGAGAAAAGTGCCCCTGGTGAAGCGCGTATACACACTAACACTACTACATGTCTACAAATCCCCCCTGTAGTGATAGTGTGAATCCGTACAAGGTAGCAGATCATCATGTGTATGAGAGTAAGCCCAAAGCTTTTCGGAAAGCTTCAAACTTTTCTCGTGATAACGCCTTCGTAAATAGATCTGCAATGTTATCCTGTGTAGGACAGTAAGTTAGTGTGATCTCCCCTGCATGTAGCCTTTCCCTGACATAGTGGTAGTGAACCTCTATGTGCTTTGTTCTTGCATGAAATACTGGATTCCTTGCAACTGCCATAGCACTCTGACTGTCAGTGAAAATGGTAGTGGGTGCCTGTTGACACTCACAAAGATCTGCCAATAACCTGCGTATCCATACACAATCAACTGTTGCCGTGAAAGCTGCCCTGTACTCAGCTTCACAAGTTGATGTAGCCACTGTGGGTTGCTTCTTGCTTAGCCAAGATATACATGCATTTCCCAAGAAAAAACAATTGCCACTTGTGGAATGTCGTGTGTCAAAATCACCAGCCCAATCTGAATCGCTGTAACCAAGAAGCTGCATAGAACTGTGCTTTCCATACATATCCCCCCTTGGAAAGAACATGGCAAGATTAGGGGTACCTGAAAGGTAACGAAGTATGCGCTTCACAGCTTGCCAATGATGCATACCTGGGCTGTGCATAAATCTGCTTGCTTGTGAAACCCCAAATTGAATGTCTGGACGAGTGTTGCCTGCCAAATATATCAAGCAACCAACCGCTGCTGCATAAGTATGTACATCAAAAGGTTCTCCAGCATCGTGCATGCTCAACTTTGATCCAGTTTCTACGGGTGTAGAGATTGGCTTACAATTTTGCATACCAAACTTGTCCAAAATTTTATGCAAATATTTTGCCTGCAACATGTATATGCCATCCTCTGATTGCACAAACTGAATACCCAAGTAATAATGTAGCAAACCAAGATCAGACATCTCAAAGGTTTTTCTCAAAGCATCTTTAAACGCTTCAATTTCATCTGCAGTATTGCCTGTAAGAAGCATATCATCCACATAAAGTGTTAGCATAATGAGAACTCCATCTCTCTTTTTGACATACAAAGTACTTTCTGCTGGACTATTCTGAAATCCCTGGCCAATCAAATAAGTATGTATCTTCTCATACCATGCTCTTGGAGCCTGTTTGAGACCATACAAAGCTTTACGCAATCTACATACCTTTTGCTCTTGACCTTTTACAACAAAACCACTTGGTTGACTTACATAAACTTCTTCCTGCAAATCACCATTCAAAAAAGCAGTTTTGATATCCAACTGATGCACTTTCCAACCATGATGAGCAGCAATTGCAACTAGTGATCTAACTGTGGACGCACGAGAAGTAGGAGCAAAGGTTTCATCATAATCTATGCCTTTCTGTTGCGCATAGCCTTTTGCCACAAGCCTTGCTTTGTACCTGTCAACAGTACCATTTTGTTTCCTTTTTACCTTAAAAACCCACTTTGTACCAATAGGCTTTTTACCTGTAGGCAAGTCCACTAGATCCCATGTATGATTCTTATGAATAGAATCAATTTCTTGCTGCATAGCATCTTTCCACTGAACACACTCTAAAGCTTGTTCAAATGAATCAGGCTCATCTGCATCACAAAGAGTGCTAAAGCAAGCCAAATCTACTTGCTCTCTGCCAAAAGTAGTACCAGCACGTGTTTTCCGTGGCAACGGTGCATCCAACTTGCTATCCTGCAAAGTTTTCTGAACCCATTTAGGCAAGGTTCTTTCTTCCCTGAGAACTTCTTGCTCTTCACGCACAATTTCCTCTACATCATGAGGTGTCACATGCTGATCAAAAGATTGATCAAGATTATCAACCTGTTGTGATTCTTGATTCTCCACAAAAGAAGGAAGCAAACCTTCAAATACATCATGTGTCTGCATATGAGGTACATCAAAAGCAACCATAGGTTGAGCAGTAGTTTCTGCAAAAATTACATCACGACTTTCAAAAATCTTGTTTGTAGCAGGATTGTAAAGTCTATAACCTTTACTTCCACTACTGTACCCCACAAATATACATTTGATTGCCTTATCATCAAGCTTCCCACGTAACTGCTGAGGGATGTGAGCATAAGCAAGACAACCAAAAACACGAAGATAACTGACTGAAGGTTTTTTGTCATACCAAGCTTCATATGCAGTAATGGTCTTCAAGGCACGAGTAGGACACCTGTTCAAAACATGTGCTGCACAAGCAACTGCCTCCATCCATAGCTTATGAGGCAAACTCTTAGCCTTGAGCATACATCTAGCCGTCTCCATTAAAGACCTGTTCTTCCTTTCTGCAACACCATTCTGTTGTGGTGTGTATGGCATAGTGCATTGGTGTTTAATGCCTTTCTTTCCCAAAAAATCCTTAAATGCACCTGACATGTATTCACCTCCTCGATCGGTACGAAGAGTCTGTACTTTGCAACCTGTTTCATTTTCAACCATGGCGACATAATGTTGAAAAACTGCAAACACGTCTGACTTTGCTTTGAGTGGATACACCCAAAAAAACGTGGAAAAGTCATCAATGAAGGTCACAAAATAAAGGTTGTTTCCTATAGATGGCGTCCTCATAGGACCACATACATCACTGTGTACAAGCTGCAACTTTCTTGTCGCTCTAACTGAACCATCCTGCGAAAATGCAAATCTGTGCATCTTTCCAAGAACGCAACCTTCACATACATGTCTTGGTGGCATCTCCAATAAAGACAAATCATGCACCATATTATGACGTTGTAAAGTCATCAAACTGCCATAACCAACATGCCCAAATCTAGCATGCCACAACTCAGCATCCTGCATGGCTTGAGTCTTTGTTTCTGCAATACATACCTGAATCTGCTTTTCATAACGATCTAGCACAAATAGTCCATTGTCCAGCGTACCTGTAGTGATAAGAGAATAACCATTCTCTCGATCTCGTACAACACATCTGTCATCCTCAAAAATGACCCGAAGACCAATTTTTGCAAGAGAGGATACAGACAACAAATTCTTCTTGATCCCTGGAACATATAAGACATCTGGCAAGCATAAATCTGAACCATCTGAAATGGTAATCAAAATCTTACCAACGCCTTTGATTGGATAAGAAGCATTATTTGCACATGTCACCTTCTTTCCTGCTGGAGCTGCATCCAATGAACAAAACAAATCCTTCCTTGAAGTAATATGCCTGGATGCACCACTATCAAAGTACCAAATCATTTGTGTCTTGTCAACACTGTAAGCAGAAAAATTTGAACATACTACAAAAGCATAAGAATCCTGCACAAAGTTTGCAGACTCTTCTTTAGCTGTAGAAGAATCACCAGAAGCTGAAACAACCAAACTTGACTCTTTCTTCTTTTCTTTAGCAATTCGCTTTTTACACTCACTAATGTAGTGACCAGGTTTCTTGCAGTAGTGACATTTACCTTTCTTCTTGGACTTGTCGGAATCACCTTTAGACTTCTCTGAAGATTGTCCTGCACTAGACTTGGAGTGATGAGCACTCTCTTTACCCCTGTTTTTGTTCTGTACAACAAGAGCATGATCCATACCATCCACCTGTAAAGACTTGTTCTTACGTGATTGATCCTCCTGCAATAGCAAAGCCACTAACTCTTCAAAATGAAGAGGGTCAGGATTAGCTCGCAAAGACAGAGTCAAAGAAGTCTGAAAAGTCAAATAAGATGGTGGTAGTGAATTGAGTGTTTTGGAAACCAAGTCCTTCTCTGGAATCACTTCATCAATGCTAAGCAATTGCTCTTTAAGATCCCTGATTTTTGTAAGATGCTCGACAATATCGTCACCTTCGTCCATCTGTATTTTGTCAAGTTGTTTCTTCAAAAACTCTATTCTGGCAGCGTTTCTTCCTCCAAACATAGCTTGCAGAGTGTTCCAAGCATCCTCAGAAGTTCTGCAAGATCTGATATGTGGTGTGATTGTCCTCTTTATGGTTAAGGCAATCACAGCCATAGCCTGTGCATCTTTAGTATCCCATCTCTTTTGCTCTGGAGTGACTTGTGAGGGTCCTGCACCAACAGCTGCACCACGACCAGGCGTGGCAGGTGCAATGCTACCTGGACGAACTTCATCTCCAGATACATGATCCCACAATCCTTTACCAACCAAAACATTTTTGGCCATAAAAGACCAAAGAGAATAGTTGGTACCATCCAATTTGTCTTCGGATGTAAACGCACCAAAAATCTCTTTCTCTGTAGATTGAGCCATACTGTAGATGCACACAAGAGAGCAAAAGAACCTCCAAGAGATTCACAAATCTCCTCTCCAATCCAAGCAAAACTCTACACAAAATCTCAGCACAAAGCTAAGACAAGCTGCTTCCCAAAAGAACTGTTTACCTGAAGAAAATCTGTCAAAAAGCACACCCTCTTGATCTAAACGCCTCCGAAAAGTAACTTCTGCTACGCTGCTCAGAACAAAATTCTGAGGGCTCGAACGGCTTCGAAAGGGGGGTAAAACCCCAGGTCACCTGATCAGAATACTCCCGGAACGTCGAGGATGCTCCCACGAACAAATTTTCTGAAAACTGCCTGAAAACTGCGATTGCGCGCGCGGACGCGAAAACGCAAGTAGAGGCTCTGGAAATCACCTTGCTCTGATACCAATTGTTGAAGATGATGAAACAGGAAACAGAAGGAAGACAGCAACTCAGAGTAGGAAGAAGATGGAGAAGGAGAAGACACAGAGCTTGTGTACGAGATCTCTGTAGTCTGTCTCTCTGTATTGGAATAATAATTATAATCTCAGAGCTACAAAGCTTATATGAAACCCTAAGAGATAAGGTGTCCTTTCACACCGGATGTCCAGGGGGAAAAACCCAGTGGGAGAAAAGTGCCCCTGGTGAAGCGCGTATACACACTAACACTACTACATGTCTACAACAATGCGTATTCTAGTTTCACGGGATGTAGTGTTTGTGGAAGATTTTGTTCAGCCCTTGCTGTCATGTACTAGAGACAGTAATGTAAGCTCATAGGACATTTATGACACTTTGTTTCCTCTTTTCAATGGTGGAAATACGAATGTAAGTTCCAATGAGGCAAATGTACAGCCTATGGGGGTTTCTGAAAATGTTACAGATCAGCCTATTACTAATGCAGATGTATGTGATGTACTTGATGAGGAAAGGGCTAAAAATGAGTAGGCTAGAGGTATGCCAAAATGGCTGGTGCACACTTTGCGTGACAGTAAATTGGATGCACCTTTGTCTAGTCGTATTCGTTCAGGCTCTCGCCATGCATCTTATGCATCAGATTGTTATGCTTTGGCTGTGTCTAGCTTACATGATGTTGAGGAACCTCTGTCTTTTGATGAAGCACAGAATTCGGAAAATTGGATGGCTGCCATGCAATCAGAATATGATGCACTTATAGAAAATGACACATGGACTTTATGTGATTTGCCTCCTGGCAAGAAGGCCATTGGTACGAAGTGGGTTTACAAATTGAAACGCAAGCCGAATGGTGAGATTGATCTCCATAAGGCTTGACTTGTTGCAAAGGGTTATGCATAGCAAAAAGGCATAGATTATGAAGAGACTTTTTCTCCCACTTTTCTTATGACTACTGTGCGTTTTCTATGTGCATTGGTAGCTCATTTTGGTTGGGATGTACACCAATCAAACATTGTTACTGCTTTCTGAATGGTGACATATTTGAGGAAGCTTATGTAACGCAGCCTCGTGGTTTTTTCATAAAAGGACAAGAGGACAAAGTGTGCAGATATAAGAAGTCTTTGTATGGGTTGAAGCAATCTCCTCGTGCTTGGTATTAGAAAGCTGACACTCATTTGGTTAAACGAGGCTTTCATAACAGTCCCACAGAAAGCACATTGTATGTAAAGCATGAGGGTGATGTACTTCTGATTGTGGTTCTTTATGTCGATGATTTGCTGATCACTGGACCAAATGAGAGACATATTGCTGAATTTAAGGCTGATTTGAATGCTACTTTCAAGATGAAAGATTTGGGGCTGTTGCATCATTACTTGGGTATACAGTTTAAGCAGTGTGATGGTGGTATTGCCTTGTGTCAGAAAAGTTACATAGAGACATTGCTATGTAAAGTTTGAACTTGAGGATTGCAAACAACTTTGAAGTTGAGTCTACGTGATGCTGGCGATCCTGCTGATGTCACTCTTTACCAAACTGTTGTTGGCTGCCTCATTTATGTATGCAACACGAAGCCATATATTCAGTTTGCAGTCTCACAGGTCAGCAGAATTATGCATAGCCCAGGGTCTAAGCATTGACAGGCTCTCAAGAGGATTTTACGCTACCTTAGTGGCACTTTACATCTTGGCTTGTTTTATCCCAAGAGGGGGATCATTGCCGTCAAATTACATGCTTTTTTGGACTTAGATTGGGTTGGTTGTTTTGACACGCGAGTGTCCACAAGTGGTTTTTGTTTCATGCTTGGCAGTTCATGTATATCATGGTTGAGCAAGAAGCAACCTACTGTGGCCACTTCGAGTTGTGAGGTTGAGTACAGGGCAGTCTTCACAGCTACGGTTGAGTGTGTATGGCTCAGACGCCTTATGGATGATTTGGGTATTGGACAGGACACTACCAACACTATCTACACTGACAGTAAGAGCGCATTGGCAGTTGCGAGGAACCCAGTTTTTCATGCTTGCACAAAGCACATTGAGGTGCACTACCACTATGTCAGGGAGAGGCTCTCAGCAGGAGAGATCAGCTTGGCTTTTGTGCCAACACAGGACAACTTGCAGATCTTTTCACAAAGGCATTGTCTCGTGAGAAGCTTGAAGCTTTCCGCAAAGCTTTGGGCTTACTCCCCTTTGTGGACTGATCATGTCCTCAGGGCATGGCACTTCCCTTTACTCATGTGCCAGCTCTCATTCACCGCATCACTCCAGGGGGATTTGTTACCATATACATGTGGTAGTGATGTGTGTGAACACATCACTAGGACCGTCGGGGCATTTTTTCCCTCTTTAGGAGGTTTTTTCCCCCGAGCATTGTATATACGCCCATCACTCTAGGGCTATCTATCTTTCCATTGCACACTAAGTAACACACTCTCTATTGTGTGCCTTGAGCTTCCTTCGTCTTCTCCAAGCTATGTGCATTTCTCTGCAACCCTAATTCCAACACTTTTGTGGTAGCAATGGCATTCAGAGGCAAAAGACAACCCCAAGTACACCTCAACAAAATGGAATTTCGAAAAGGATGAACAGGACAATCATGGAGTGAGCACAAAACATGCGGCTACATACAGGCCTAGCGCTTGAGCTTTGGGCAGAAGCAGTAAGTACTTCTGTGTGGTTAATCAACCGGTCACCCTCAACGGCATTGGATAGGGGAGTTCCAGAAGAGACGTGGGACAGGTAAACCGGTGAACTAAACATTTCTCAAAGTGTTTGGGTGTGAGGATTTCATGCACATAAATAGAAGCCTAAGGTCAAAGCTAGATGCAAAGTCCAAAAAGTGTTTCTTTATCGGCTATGGAGAATGTAACTTTACGTATCACCTATGAAGTCCTGAAGATGGTAAAATCTTTAGGAGTAGGAATGTAATTTTTAACGAATAAAATATATAAAAATATTACTTGGAAAGAAAACAAACAAAAGAAACAGGTGTTGAGTACATGGAGCTTGAGGACAGTGAAGACTCAAGGAGTGCAAACGGTGAGAACGTACAACAACGTCCACCAAATGAGGATCATCAACCTATTCCTCAAAGATCTACAAGAGCAAGTAGACCTCCATAAAGGTTTATTTCTTCCTTCAACCATCTCTTGATCTCAGATTCTAGAGAGTCGGAATCATACGGAGAAGCTATGTAACAAGAATCCAAAGAAGAATGAATAAAGAGCATGCAAGTGGATATGGACTCATTACATCGCAACCAAACATGCGAGTTTGTTGAGTTTCCTAAAGGTAAGCGGGCACTTCAGAACAAATGGGTGTACAAGCTGAAGGAAGAAGAAGGTGGGAAGAAAAGGTACAAGTCTAGGCTTGTGGTAAAAAGGTTTTCTCAAGAGAAAGATATTGAGTTCAATGAAATATTTTCTCATGTTGGAAAAATGAACTCAATTAGGCTTGTCTTAAGCCTTGTGGCTACTCATGATTTAAATCTTGAGCAAATGGATGTAAATACGGCATTCCCTCATGATGACTTAGAGGAGGAAATTTACATGCGTCAACCAAAGGGGTATGAAGTAAAAGGTAAGGAGAAAATGGTTTGCAGATTAAAGAAGGCCTTGTATGGTTTAAAGCAAGCATCAAGACAGTGGTACTTGAAGTTCAATCGATTGATGTTGGATCATGGATTCACAAGATGCAACTCAGATCACTACGTCTACACAAAGAATTTGGGAGATGGGAAGTTCATCATCTTAATGTTGTATGTTGATTGCAAGTGCTAACATGCAGGACATCAAAGACCTAAAAGAAGAGTTATCTAAATCTTTATCAATGAAAGATTTAGGTGTTGCAAAGAGGGTACTTGGTATGAAGATATCAAGGGACAGGATGAAGAAGACAATAAAGCTATCTCAAGAGGATTACATCAAGCAAGTACTAAAAAGGTTTGCAATGAAAAATAAAAAAATGGTTACACCTTTGGCTGTTCACTTTAAACTAACCAAGGATATGTGTCCAAAGACACAAGAGGAGATAGCCTATATGTCTAAAGTTCCATATGTTGCAGCGGTAGGTTCTTTTATGTATGCTATGGTCTGGACAAGGCCAGACATTGCACATGCAGTGGGAGTTGTAAGTAGGTTCATGGACAACCTAGGTAAAGAGCACTAGCAAGCTCTGAAGTGGATACTTAGGTATCTAAAAGGGACAACAACAAATGCTTTGTATTTTGGAAGAACTGACATTTTTCTTCAAGGGTATAGTGATGTAGAGATGGCAGGTGACAAAGATACTCGAAGGAGAACTACTGGCTATGTCTTCACGATTGGAGATACAACAGTAAGCTAAGCTTCAAAACTGCAGAAAGCGGTCTCACTTTCTACCACAGAAGCAGAGTATGTAGCAATGACAGAGGCAACTAAAGAAATTATGTGGCTTCACAGATTCTTAGAAGAGCTTGGATTCAAACAAGACAATTGTGTTTTGTACAGTGATAGCCAAAGCGCTATCCATCTTGCCAAGAACTCAGCCTTTCATTCAAGGACAAAGCACATTGAGGTGAGATATCACTTCATACACACTCTTTTGGAAGAGGGACATCTAAAGCTAAGAAAGGTGCATACAAGTGAAAATCATTCAGACATGTTTACAAAGGTGGTCAACAAGGAGAAGTTGAGCTTTTGCTCATCTTCAATTGGCATTCAAAGGTAAGAATTCGGGATGAAAAGCAGTCACAGGTTTGGTTTGGAGATCAGTCTCCAAGTGGGAGATTGTTAAGTATGGAGCCTGATTTACCCCTTGTAATAGTCTATGTTAAAAACGCACATTTGTAAGGCCCCCGTTATGAAGAGAAGCCATCGTGCGTGAAGAAAAATCACTTGCCGGAAACTGAAACTTTCACGGCCAGTCTCGAGCAAAGCTCGAGACAGGCTTCGCTGGGGAATTAGAATTGCAGGGATGCACACAACTTGGAGAATATGAAGAAGCTCAAAGCACATAACAGATAGTGTATTGCTTAGTGTGCAAATAGAAAGACAACTTAGCCCTAGTGTGATTGACGTATATATAATGCACTGGGAAAAAACCTCCTAGTAATGAAAAAGTGTCCCTGCGGTCCTAAGTGCATTCACACACGTCACTACCACATATATGGTAACAATCATTTTGGCATGCTTCATTGGAGAAAAGTGAGATTGATCTTTCTTCCTTTCTAATTGTATATAGTGAAATAAAACCTTCTTGCTATAAAGATTTTCAAACTTCTTTCCTATGGCTATGACTCCAAGCCTAGCAGGTACATATCAAGGATGAGTACAAAGAAGCAACAAGAATTGGATGGATACATTTTTAAAATATGACTTTGTATTGTTATTTTTTAACCATTGTAATAATTGTGATGTGATATAAGCTTAATAAAAGTTCCAATTTGCAAAGATGTTGCCAGTTAGTGTGCCTAAATAAAGTAATTGTGGAACCCTAAAGGCCTTGAGTGTACGGACATTATACATTTTAACCTTAGATATATAAGGTAATGTGGAATTTAAGGTTCTCAGCTTCATTTGTTGAGAGCACTACCTAACGAGAGCTTGTGTGGTATACCTTGAGCTTTTTCATGATCATGTGATTTGATTAGCACTAATCAATGTTCTGAATTCCCTCTCACTATGTCTCCCTTACTCTCTATCGGTGGTCTTTGATTCCATGGTTAGTTATATCTCAACTAATTAGTGACTAACTAGTGGCTAAAAATTCTCTAATCTTGCATGATTGCTCCCTTTTCTTTGTGTGTGCATGCATGATTTGATTGAAGCATCCACGTGGACACATGTTATTAGTGCATGGTATGATAGGATTAGCGGAGTTGTGCATCATTGGAAACATTAGCTGTTTGATTAAGTTGATTTATGTGAAGAGAAGTGAAATTGAAAATTGTCAATCTCGTGGTTTAGTTCTACTGTTGGCCAATGTCACCTCATAGTGAACCATTTGTGTTGCGTTGATTAACTCACTAATCGTGTGAGTGTTTTTGTATCCTAATTGGGTTGCTCATCTCTCCGGTTTGACAATTTTGTTCAACCATTGGAGCTATGCTATGATGGACATCCCAACAACTTAGTACTTCCTATTTGGGGTCTTTCATGAGACATTGTTAACCTTCAAATAACACTTTGAAGCCGTGGCACCAACTAAAAATAGATTCTTGGCTAGTCAAGGTACCAAACCATCCCAATCGTCTTCTAATTCAAACATCCCAATCTCTCCTTTCCTTGCAACAACAATAATTGCGCTATCTATTGAGTAGATATCAGCATTGTGAGTAGCATCTAAAGGAGAGAAATATTTAGCATGTAAGGTCATATCTGGCTCAGCGGCGTTGCTTAGACTAAGAGAAACTCACAGATTTCTTTGGTAGGTAGACTCTTCATGATGTGGGAAATAAGTCCTCTTCACTTTGCATAAGAGATAACCAGTGTATCTTCTTCTAATCAACCCTGAAAATAGGTGGCTGATCAAAGACCAAAGACCAAAATCTGTAACTTCATAGGTAGCGAATTTTGTGCCTTCCTCAAATTTAGGAGGAGAATAATTTGGATAATATTATCGTACCAGATCGTAGTCCACAAACTAATCCGATTCTCTGTGTATCACTCCATGAGATTGGAGATAGGTGTAGTAGACAGTTACCATGTGTATGGGGATAATCATATTCTTGATCAAAGGCATGTAGCGTCATGCTGCATCAACATCTCGAGCCCACATTGCATTATGCCATCATTCTAAAAGGTTGTTCACATTTTGTCATTGGAGATGATGTGAGCTTACAAAGTCAACATAGCTCACCTGATCTTGCAAAAACCAAGTTAACATAAAGTAATCAATTTGTTGGTAAATGCACACATCCTTGACTCCATTACATGTATGTGCACTCACTTGAGTCTTGTAAGTGCGCTAAGCCCAATGGAAAGTTTAGTCCATGAGTCTGATAGGCTAGGACATAGAGACAACTGTGTGAAGTCATGGGAATCTAAACACATACAAATTGTGGCCTCCAATGCTCAAACCACCATCTCAAATCAACAAAGCATGACACATACTCATCACTTGAACATGGTATATTCACAAATGCACATACAAGCACTCAAAATGAGTGCACACACACAATGGAAAGATTTACCTCTTTTAGGAAGGGCGTTTCCGTGTCATCACAAGATGTACTTTGTACTCTCTTAGCAAGGGAGTTTCCACCAAATATAAAACAATAAAGAGTATCCCACAACACGTATAGTTACAAGGTAGAACCCTCCACTACTATGCACTTCACATTGCAACTCCTATCCAAAAGCCTGTCACAACAAGAGGTTGGCAACAAAATGTTTCAATGGGCCATGCCTCTAATATGAGAACTCATGGCCCTTCTGAGATACATACTTCTTGATCCAGATTGTTATGTCTTCAGCACAGGATTCTGCCTGTCGCGACTTGATGAGAAAATCGAGCGTCGCAAACTCATGGACTGCATCCTTGTACTCCAAGACAGGAGCATCAAGAGAAGCCTTTCTTAAAGCTTCAGAGTATGCAATTGCACGATCCTTCATCCAATCCAGTTCTCCGGCCACAGTTAATGTAGGAGGCATGTGTTTTCAAAGGAGGTTCTCTACCTGGTACAAGAGGATTTGCAATTGGATGATCCAGAGAAAATTGTCCATCTGGAAAGAGCAGCTTCCAAGCCAGGATGCAGGTGGCCTTGTCATAGAAGTAAGAATTTGCAAGCTTGATCTCTGATTGTGTCGGGACGGAACCCACAAAGAACGGGTACATGAGTACTTGGGCCACAATCTTAATGGGCTCAAGTAGCCTCCCTGCCTGGACCGCCTTTCTTGCAACAAAATCTGCAATGTTCCCTCCAGAGCTCACCCCAAGTAGCACACACCTGAAACAAGACCCATCATTTTCAGACATGATCAGAAACGAGAAAACCCATCTCAATTGCTTTGCTTTCATTCCTCATTTCGACCTTAATGTTCAGAAAAATGTTACGATAGATGAATCAAGGAAAAGCCCAAATTTACCTAGAATGGATTGACTAAATACGACAACTTTCCCATGATCTGATCGAGAATATGATCTATATGTGAACATGTGCTGCGACAGATGCTTAATTTAAATACCACAAACGGTAACAAGATTAAGCTTTGCTGAATCAAGTGTTAATGTACAAACACAATGCCCATTCACAATGCTCCTACAACATGCATTATCTGAGAAACATACGAGCGTATCAAATGTGTTGTCTATCCCACAAGACTAAACCAAGCAAGTAAAGCACTAAACTGTCAATGACAAATACCTTGATGGGTCACCATGAGCAGCAATCCAAGGTTCTACAACAGCAGAGCCCCCGAATGCAGCAATCAACTCCTTGTCACTTTTCCGATGTTGAGAATCTGCTTTTCCGCCTAGAGATTTTCCAAGTGATCTATTGCACTCTGCCAAGTTTGCTTGATTTGCTATCCAGCTCAATGCATCAAAGCCATCATCGAATGCAGCTGGATATTTGTGCTCGGGAGCCAGCCGATATCCTACTGCAATCACAATTGCATCACATAATTTGGCCATTCGCCGGCAAAAACAATCATTGCTTGCTGAATCCTTGCTGCCCGTCACAAATCCTCCTCCATGGAATTGAATTATGATGGGTAGCCGCTTGTTATTTTCTGCTATGAAGTCTGGGTGATAACCTTGGTAGTTACCCCTATCATCATGCGCATCGTAAGGGTTCGCACCGTCTTGAACAAGCACACTTTCCTCTTCAGAAAAAGAATTGCACACATTGAGTCTAGCATACTCTTTCTTTGCAAGAAGCCGCCTACCATGCTCTCCGCCCCAACTATTTCTTCTGTGCTCAGCTAGTCTAAAACTCTTCTTGCTACCATCGTGGCTTGCTCTCCGATCAAAATTACCATTTCCTTCAACACCCTCAGCTTCATTTTGGAGGCATCCAAACAAGCCAGTGTTGCCAGGAGTGCCAGGCTCCCGCGGAAGGGCTGACTCTGGGAGGAAAATTCGCAATGTGAGGGATGGGTCAAGGTTGATATCCTTAGTAGCGACGCCATCCACGAAAGAAGCATCAGCAGGGACTCGATGACTCTGTCCCAGGACTACTGCTGCTGGCCACGATCCATCTTTGCTAGTAAGGGATGTGTGTAGAAGCTTATGTTTCAGCAGGGTTTTGAAGAAGACACTGTAAAGCTTCACTGAGACGCTGGGCATCTCTGTGAAGGTTGTATACGCCGATCTTTGCTTTGATACAATATTGTATGGTGGGCGCCTGCTTACATGTATGTTGTGGGCAATGTGGGTTCCAATAACCACCGCATTTATGTCTGCAGCCTCTCTTGCTTTTCGCGAAAGCAAGTTTAAAGCTTAATCAAAGTGCATTAACAGGAAAAAGCAAGCTCTCTCTCTCTCTCTCTCTCTCTCTCTCTCTCTCAGAAAAGGTGGAAGGAAGGCAAGAAAGAAATCGCCTTCGCCCACAACGTAAAGCTGCTAGCTGTGCGTGATGCGGAATCTGACAGAAGAGAAGAGCCTAATTGTGTTGTGTGATCCAAGGGATGGAAAGCTCCTTGCGGACAACGCGCGCGCGCGCGCGCACACACACACAGAGACAGTCCAGCCACAAGCCACGTTTGGAAAGCTGACAGCCCAATTGCCTTCCTCTTCGCTTCCCCCCTTCTTCCAGCTGCTTTTTTCATGTTTTAATCTTTTGAAGGAAGACAAAAAGTAGGACGATTCCTCTCATCATCCATAGCTTTGCCCTTCACAAGTAACATTCACCAAAAAAAAACCAAAGTGAAGGGTCACATTAGTTTTGTCAAACAAGTTAACTGGATGGATCATACGAGCCTTTGATACGAGGCTTTTAAATTAAACTATAAAAATAATTCAAATCAATATTTCTCATCATCAAATGTATATTTAACTTTGTCTTACTAAAATTTGGTTTTGAAAACTAATAATCATTAGAAATAGATCAAATAATGTACAGCCATGAAACTAAGAGAGCTTCTATACTCTACTAGTAAGGCTGGGTTCACAAGGCGCGGCGGCAATAGGCGTCAACCAATTAATTTCCCCCAGGTGGAATTTCCCGTTCAGACGGCGCGGTGGGAGATGGTAAACTCTGCTCCACGTCACGGCAAAGGAACATGAATTTTCTTCCGCCACCCCTTTGTGATCTTCCGACCCCCCCCCCCCTCGCCCGAAGTTCCTTCCGCCCTCCAGCTCAACTCCCCACCCAATCTTCAGCATCCACGCACGCAAGAGCTTCTGACAGCCTTGAGCGATTCCGCCTCGCCTTGTGAACAGGTACCTGCCTAATGGAAGCTTTCTTCTCTCTCACCTTCCGCCTGGAAGACTGTATGCTTTTGGCTTTCTTCCACCGGCATCGTCTGAACCCAGCCTAAGACGATGTCGCCTTTGGCGGCGGCATGGCCCCCCTTACCCTCAAACCCTTCACTCTTGACAATTTTCTAAAGTAGATAAAGAAAAGTAATCTCTCTTCCCCCCTCCCCCTTTGCCATAAGTTTAGTGTGGATATATATATGTTCAATGTTTCTATGTGTACTCATGAGTGAGCTTGAGGAACTCTATAAGATTGCCATTCAGAACCATTGGTAAGAGCGAGCAAGACCTCCCATAGGTGGATCATGTGAGCTGGTTCACAAAACATCTACCACCCCCCTTAAATCTACCTTCTACCAAAAATGGCCACCTGGCACCTCAATATCACCAGGAACCTTCTCTGCCACCTCTTACCTCACCACGCTTTGATATTTCCTATCCTTATAGTCACTGCGATAATCTTGAGGCCATTTTCTCATCCCAACCTGTTGTACCCACCTTCTCAACCCCTTTCATGGTTCTCGAAGTTACCATTGCCTGCTTCGTAACCATCACCTCATCCATGACCACATGTGGTTCCCTCACATCTTGAGAGGGGGGAGGAGGCTTGTAGGTGGGAAGCTTGGTAGAGGCAACGACCTGGTGTGAGGGAGGATCAAAGGCTTCTTGATAGTCTTTTAGATTAGAAGCAGCTCCAACATATGTGATGTGTAATGGAATTGGCCTATTTAACTTGAGAGTAGCGGAAATTAATGAAAGTACTTTTGAGAAATGACTGTGTGAGCATAGCGGGTGAACATAGTTGAAGATAGCAACATAATCATAGCAATTAGTTAACTTGGCACGAACAGGAGAGAGAATTTAGAGAACATGACAACAGTTGAGGACCGGATTTATGTGGAGCCAGTGCCCCCTCCAATAGGCATTTGTATTATGATTTCTCCCATTAAAGAGAGACTTGTTACAATACAATCTTTGTGTTCCTTGTGACCTAGGTGATGCAATGAAGATGGAAAGCTTCATGCATCACAAACATAACATAAACTTGAAGAAAGCTTTAACTGTCCCAAGACCTCAAACACCTTCGAAGGTGGAGAGAGCTAGCAGGGAATGAGGGTAGGGAAGAGGAAGAAGAAACATTTCGTAGGAGAAAGAATTAGTTCCTCACTTATCATAACTCTTGTTGCTAGCATACATAATAGCATAGTAATGAAGAAGAAGGAGATGGAAAGCTTAAGCATTGAAGCATGGCTCTTGGTTGGATTTGCACTCCATATCCAAGAGTGTTGGTGTAGGCTCTCAACCTCTACTTGCTTGGAGAAGGAGAGGGAGCTCTTGCACTTTTCATAGCACACAATGAGAGTGTTTGTGAGTGTGCGTGGGTGAGTATACCCCCTAAGCAACCCCCTAGCTTGCTTGGGTCGACCCCCCCTTGTAGCTCATGCTTGAAGCTCATTGGACCCCTCCAGGCCTAGCCAATCACAAGCAGGAGGCATTACAAGCAGCAAGGGTAGCCTTGAGACAAGTGACCCCCTTTCCCCTTTTAGAGAGAGGGCTAGATAAATGCTAAATCAATTAATTAAATCTCCTAAATTATTATTGGACCCCTTGGGTGGCCAACCAATAGGCTTCAGGCACACCATGAGGGCAACATGAGGAGGAACTTGACAAGTGTCCCTTTTGCTTTCTTTGTACCATGCATGCCTTGTGTGAGTGTGTGGGTGTTCTCTCTCATCCCCCCTCATGTAGGGCTCGCCCCCTCCTTGTAGGGATTAATCTTTGACTTTTTGACACCTCAAGTCCCTCATGCATAGGCCCAGTTCCCACTACAAGCTTGGCTCATAAGCACTTTAAGCTTGGGCTGGGTTCTCACCTCAAGTGCAACCCAAGCATGTCAAGCACCTCAAGCATCTCAATAATTCAACACCTCAAGCATCTCAAGCACCTCAAGAACCTTAGTCATCAAGCATGACAAGCAGGACAAGCACCTCGCGCTGGGTCAGGTTCTCGCGCCTCAAGCTCAGCCCTAGCTTACCTAAGGTCAAAGGCCTTTTACACACATTATTGGAGGTCTTCAATGAAGCTAACCCTAAGGTCTTATGCTCCATTTGTTAGCCTTGCTCTTTGATAGACCATCTCTCATTTGGGCCCCTTTACTATTGGCCCCGTGTTGAGATAGATCTATAAGCACATGTCTATATCTTAACACTTGTTCCCGTTTATTCTCCCACATTAAGTGATCAATTTAATATGAGAAAATCATTTGGGTTGGTTAGATATTAGATATTAGATTTTATGACATGATGAGATCAATAGCCTCATTATTTTCACTTCTTCAAGCAACACCAATGGGTTCAAGGTCGTCATCACGTGAAGGGTGGAGCCTCCTTTTTGGCATAGCCATGGTTCCTAAAGCTAAAAAGGAGCCAAAGCTCACATTCATCGGTGCATGTAAATAGGTTTTCCATTTGTCGTTATCTTATCTGCTACCTCCTTCCACCTTTCCAAGGGTCAACATAAATGTACAACACAATTCAAATTCTCTCTCTCTCTCTCTCTCTCTCTCTCTCTCTCTCTTAACTAAGTCAACGTCGTAGTTACAGAAAGACTCGCAGTGTTCGGGAAAAATCATTTTTCCAACCATACAAAATTCCTTTCCTTGAATTTGCCAAGAGAAAATTTTAGAAAATTAAGTTATTCTTTTGGATTTTTACACTATTTTTCTCTCCTTTGGGGCAGAATTTCTCCTTTTCCCTTTGCCCTCAACCGGCTTTTTGAAATTGAAAACGGTACGATATTAAGTTGAGACGCATTCGTGCCGAACACTGGTACACACTCCCGGACAAAGGCAAGAGAGAGAGAGAGAGAGCGAACACGCTAGAGAGAGAAGGAGAGAAGGTGGGTTCACGCGGAACAGGAAGAAGAAGAAGAGAATTTTAAAGTCAACAAAAATCTTCGCAAGCGATCGTAAAGATCTCGTCGACGAAGATTTTTTTATGCACCGCAAGGCACGGTGCGAGCTCGGAACGGCTTTTTATTAATTTTTTATTTCCAATCGTCCAAAAATGCAAAAATTAACCGAAAATCCAAAAAATCCCACACATTGTCAGAAAAGTCCAAACATTTCTCAAAAATTTCTAGAAACCTTAGAAAATCATAGTTATTCACAACCGAGCATTTCCAACACGCAAAAGCACACCAAAAATAGCAGATTTTTTTGAAAATGCCAATTTCGACAAAATTGTCCACCCGGCCTCCAGAAATAGTAAAACACTCAATACTCGATCACGGAGGGCACAAATGTGAACAAAATGATCGCACACACAAAATGGCACGTAAAGATCACAAAATATCATTTTTTAATGAAATTAACCAAAAATTAATGCAAAAATTACAAAAATTATCCGAAAAATACCCAAAAAAATTCTACAAAATCTCCACGCATTGAGGAATAGTGCAGCCAATTAAAATTGCCAAAATCACATCAATTCAATTGCCAAAAAATTTCATCAAATAAATCAAGATTAGGCAATTAAATCGACAAAATTAAGTTAAAAATTGAGGTAATTAGAGTGTATAAATCACTGTTTGAGCACAAAAACGCAGAAATTAATCATTACACACATCGATTATGCAATTAAAATATGAATCAATCATGCAAATTAAACACTTTTTAGGCACACACACACACACACACATTAAAAAAAATAGCAGTTTTTACCAATCTTTAGGTGCACACACAAAAGGGTTAAACTTGTCGAATTTGCAATGTGACTTCACAAATCATTAGTTGGGCATGAGCACAACACAAATCAATCATCACAATTGAAAAATCATAACGCACACATTGATTTTTAGGTACACTAACATAGGCAAAATAGTGCACACACACCTAAAATTAGCATACACACACTCAATTAGAATGCACACACACTTTATTTTAGTACACACACACTTGAAATTGACCATCCAAGCATGCAATTAACTCAATTAGGCACCCAATTAGCAATCCACAATCACCAATTAGCAATTGAAACTTATCAAATCATATGCCACCAAATCTTAAAAATTTCGGCATTATGACGACGTGAAAATGAATAATCGCAAAATTTTCAATCCACGTTGCATCAACATAGCATTGCATTACATTGCATCATCATGGTGGGATCCCTACAGAATTTTACACATCTCTAGATTCTAAGGATGTTGAGAATACCACCTTGATTACCTTTCTTTGAAGATCAATTGAATGGTAATCCTTCATAGCAAATTACTAAGTTAGCAAAAATTAGTCAAATTAGCAAGGGGTTAGTGAGAAATTAGAGTGTGTAAACACACAATTGGCAAGATACGGTGACACATTAGGGAATTATGAATACATTGCTTCATGCACACACATTCAAAATCCACAAAAACATAAACACACAAGTGAAATTAGTGAGGGAATGCATTCAATTATGCCACAATTACACTAGCGTAGGCCATCATCCCCGACAGCGGTGCCAAATGTTGGGGGCTCCATTGTTGCAATAGCTCCAATGACCAACATAATTATCAATCTGGAGGGATGAGCTACCCGGCTAGGGCATGGAAACACTCACACGGTTAGTGAGCTAATTATAACAACACAAATGGTTAACTCAAGAGGTGAGCTTCTCGGCCTATAGAGGAGCTAAGCCACAATGAAGGGCAATCTCCACATCCACTTCTCTTCACCTCCAATCAACCCAATCACACACACTACGATTGCAAGACACACACAACACTAATCCTATCATACAACACACTAATCGCAAACACACGCACATAGATCTATCGAGCACCACACTTCAATCAAACCTACATGCACACACAAGAAAAAGAGGGCAATCACACAAGATTAGAGAGGGATTAACCACTAATTAGTTAAGATCAAGCTAATCTAAGAAGCATGAGAGAGGCATAGTGAAAAAAAATGAATCATTGATTAGTGTTAATCAAGTCTCATGAGCAAGGAGAAGCTCAAGGACTCCATAGCCACACACCTCAAGAGCTCTCACCAAAGAGTGCTCTCAACAAATGAGCTTGAGAACCCTAATCTCTTTTACACACTGCCTTATATACCTAAGTTAAAGATATGCAATGTCCGGGCGCCCAAGGCATTTAGGGCTCCACCACTTAGTGCATCTACAACCTAGGCATAGGTATTGGCCTATTCTTTATAGCTTGGAATGCCCATTGAGCCCGTAACACATTAAAATATTCCAATGGCTTGAAATAAATCGAGAATTTACAATACGTGACCATTTTAGGAAAACATGGAAAATGTGTAACTCCAATACACTCCCATTCTCTCTCTCCCCTCTCACTCTCTCTCTCTAACACTCATTCTCTCTCTTGGTGAGAACACACACCCACTCTCTCTCTCTTTGTCATACTCTCTCTCTCTCTCTCTCTTAACTCTCTCCCGAGTCCCCACCCGTCGTGTAGCGCCCACCAATGCCACTGTCAAAACACACACACACCCACACACACACACACACCCATGCGCGCGTCGTACTGCCACTGGACCCCGCTCGTGCTGTCAATTGCTGTCTCTTCGCGTCAGTCACCTTCCGCAGTCTGCGTCGGTGTCAATCCCAAGTCGTCGTCATCGGGTCAACGCCAACGCTGCACGAGATTCAGCCAGGTGAGTGCAGGTAATATTTGTTTTATTTTTGTTTTTGTTTTTCTTAGTCAATTTAGTCCAAAAATATATATCCATAAAACAATTTTAAAAATCAAAAAAACAAAAGATGATAAAAATTAAAAAAAGGATTTTAAAAAATCACAAAAAACATTAGAAAACCATAAAAGGGACAAAAAATAAAAATTCAATAAAAATCTTAAAAAAGGATTAAAAAATCAAAAAAAATAAAAAGTAAAAAACCTCTTTAAAAAAATAAAAAAATGGATCGAAAAAATCCCAATAATTCAAGAAAATCTTTAAAAATTAAAAATTCAACAGATAAATCATAAAAACTGTAAAAAATCACCAAAAAATCTAGAAAAGTATCAAAAAAAATATAAAAAATCAAAACTTTCTCAAAAAATCATAAAAATGCCTTAAAAATAGAAATTTTGAATTTTTACAAAAAATAGAAAAATGAAAAGAAAGTCATCGAAGGTGCCAAAAAAAATCAGAAAGAGTCAGAAAAAGCCAGAACGAGGCCGAAATGCAAAAAACACATGCACCACCGGAACAAATCACCCACGAGCAAATCAAAAGCCGAAAAGCAAAGCCAAAAAAGTGTACCGCACATCGAGCAAACACCACAAGCCGAGAATTACATTGTGCAAAGTGAAATAGTACAACCGGAAAAAGCCAGCGGAAAGATCGATTCAAAGCCGTGAGGGAGAGACAAATTTCTAAATTTGTCAAAATCGAGCCAAAAATCGACAAATCAGAATTGTAACCTCATCAAAGCTCAGAATTTTGAGCTAGATTTTGGGATCTCCTTGGGAACTGGGATTAAAGTAATCTTGCCCATAATATTATTATTCTAGCTAAATTTTGACAGAGTTGCCGCGATTCGATCAAGGAGCTAGAAGTGAACGTGCATGCTAGAAATTGGCTAGTGTAATCAATTGCATTGCAATTGAGCTTCCACGAACAGGCACAACTGGCATACGGTTGCAGATTAGGCTAGTACCAACAACAAAATTCTACTAATCAATACAAAAAACTGCTAGGAGATAGTTTTTACATAACCCATCAACATGGACTCAAATCGAGTCGAGAGTTCAAGTACAGCAAAGCAAGCTAGTAGCAGTGGCAACACATGCATAACTGCAATAGAGCAGATTTTATAGCTATATGGCTACAATGGAGATAAGGTTTTATATGCAGATATAGAAGTCCATAGATACTTGGTGAGCAGTAAAAGCAACACAGGAGCCAAGATCCTATTTATCAGAGTAAAGCCAGATTCAGAGAACTCCCAGATGTTCACAGACTTTAGTGGAGCTAGGTATTGCAAGCTCAAAGACAAAGTGCAGATAAAAGTGCAAAAAATTAACCCAAGTGTTTATCAAAAAATCTGCACAGCCAACAAAGCATCCAATTAGTGCATATGCAATCAGGGTCATTGTACATGGATTATAGTGGTCAGATCTATAATCGAGAACTGGAATTGCAAGATCCAATAGATCAACCAATAGAAGCAAATCTAATTGGAGAACCAAGCCAAAGACAGTACAAAGGTCAAGACGGAGCAGTCTATACCTTGATGCTTACTATTCTAAAAGAAGATGCCAACAACTTGGCAAGCATAGAAGCAGAAACTTCTCAGCTAGAGCTTGACATGACAGAACCAAATGAAATACCAGCAGTCATGGCATATTGCTCAAATTATGGACAAAAAGGTGGACATTTTTCTGAAGATTTTCCAAGAAATCCAGACAATAGGGACACATCAACCGCCAAGCAAGGTACATAGCAAAATGGAAATGCCAATCTCGATGTAAGTGCATCTAACTTGTCACTTTTAATGTTGTTGGATGATTCTGCATTACCCTTAGAAGCACCAGTAAAAGCACTACAAGTTCAAAATCAGCATAAAGATGCACAAGCACCTGGAAAGCTTAAAATTGATTCTTTGAACAAGAAATTCTTGCATGAATTTGGTCAAGATGTCAAAATCTCACCAAAGGTTTGAAAAGAATGTTAGGTTTGCAAATGATTCTGTATCCACTGACACAAGTGTGCAATCATTCACGAGTCTAAGGGACACATCAAACATAATGATGCTAGCTTTGTATGGTACACATAATTCATATGCACACTGTGTAGACCAAAAAGGGAAACTGTACAAAAAAGATCAACCCGTGTTTGAACGGCCCACATACCAGCTCATAGAAGTACGTCCAATAATAGATAAAAAAGGATGGTTCATTTCACAGGAAAGAATCTATTATAGCCCATCCTCTCTAGAGTTGAAGGATATTACCCGAGTGAACCTGGAAATCTGTTCAGAGCCAAACTCTCCTCCATCAAAAATCAAGCTTCGACATTGTGATCAAATGCAATCAAAAGATATATATATATATATATATATATATATATATATATATATATATATATGTTTGGAGAGGGGGCTCATGGGCAGTGGCAAGAAGCAATGGTGTACACTTTTGAAGGCTAGTGTCGCAGGCTGCAAGCCTCAGTGGCCATTGGTGCTACATCCATCTCTTAAAAGCCTCTCTCTCTCTCTCTCTCTCTCTCTCTCTCTCTCTCTCTCTCTCTCTCTCTCTCTCTCTCATGGTCACATGTAGACCCCCAAGTCCCACACCTCATTGAGAAGGTAGCACCTCATAATAACATAATGGTGCAGATAGTGGCATCGAACTTGCAAGCACCGAAGTCCCCTTAACTCTATATAAGGCGAAGATGAAAGTACCATGGTCCTAGTGCATAGCTATCAAGGACAAGAGACTGAGCATCTCTAGAGCAATCCATCTTGCCCAATGGCAAGCTAATCAAGCCCAAAGTTCCACCAAATCACCAACCTCTCTGCCTCTGTGACGCATTAGGTTGCTCCTAACAAGATTAACCAAGTAGCTTCTATATACGACAATTGCGTTATCTACTTTGCCTTTCCTGAGAAACAACCATGAAAGCTCACAACTGCATTTTGCCACTATATACTAGGGTGTTCTTGCTGCCATCAATACACTTGAGCCTGCACCAGCTCTGTATTAGCAGCACCTTCTCCCCAATTGTATTGTAAAATGTCTCTCTTGATGGGAGAAACCATAATTGCCTTTTGGAGGGGGGACCGGCTCCATGCAAATCCGGTCCTCAACTGTTGTCAATTGCTTGATTTTTCTCTCTTTTGAAGTATTGTTCATGCTATCTAACTAGGTGTTATAATTTTTGTTGCTCTCTCCACCCAAGCACTCTTGTTATTCTCATTAGGAATCTATTCTAATGAAATGCTCACTATGTTCATGCTATTTTCCGTTATACACAAGTTACTAGACCATTAAATGTTACATTGGTATCAGAGCACAAGGTTTCTCTTTTCTTGCTCAAGAAGGGAGGTCCTCAAGCTAGCTATAAATGGTTGGTACTATTAATTGCATGTGACTAAGTAGAATAGGGATTTTTCAACCTTGCAGTGCGCCTGCCTTTGTGCAGTTAACGGGGCATCACCGTCGAGAGATGTGGTCTTAATAGTGGAGTCCTATGGGGCTTGCCTATGGCTTAACCACTATTGAGCTATTAGAAGCTTCACAGGAGCCATTGTTGTTTTGGTGTTGACCGACCCTCTCTTATATTCCTTGAAATTAATGGTATTCAAGCCACAGGTACAGTAGCTTGAGTTCTTTTTCTAAAGGGGTAAAGAGGAGTAGCAACTAGGGCTTGAAGTGCCAAAGTACACTAAAAATTTTACACCTAAATATTGTTAGAATGGCTGACAATAGTAAAGAGAGTGAAATTAATGTTGATAACTTTGATTTTGCTAATGAGCAAGCTACTAATGATTCCCCAATGCTTGTTAACTATCTTGTTTCTAGGCTTCAACAAGCCATGGGCAATCCATCCCTCCAAAGTGAAGTGCAACGGCAGCTTCGTGCTCATGAAATTCTCCAAGCTCCTCACCATGAGGAGAGAGTAGCTAGGAAGCCTCCTTGCGAGACTTCCAAAAGAGGTCTCTCTCCGATTCGGGAAGAAGAAGAGGATCCATATGAAGGGCTCAGAAATTTTCTCCTTGATGACGCATCTCCTTCTCAAAGGAGAACTCAAGAGCCTCCACCGAAGAAAGGAGAAATAAGTGAGTCTCCCGCCACCTCGGCGGAGATGGCTCCACGAAGACGGTGGGCTAAACGCTCTCCATCACCTCCAAAACGGAGAATACCATCGCATACTTCTCCACACCATACTTCAAAGAGGGATGACAAAAAGCAAGAGAAGAAAAAGGTAAGAGAGAGGACACCCTTTTCTCCATCTTCTTCTCCTCTTCCTCTTATGAAAGTGATGGTGAAGACAAATAAGATCAAGGAAAGAAAAAGGCGAGAAAGAGGTCACCCTCTTCTCCATCTTCCTCAAATTCTTCATCTTCTAAAGAAAGTGATGGTGCAACCTTTGAACCATCAAAAAGAAGAGGCCATAGGAAATCCTATGCCATGTGGAAGAGGTCGTCCAAGATCAAGAAATTCAAAGAGGGAGGGAAGAGCATCTCTTTCCTTACCTACGATGGCATTTTTGGTGCTACGAACAAAGTCTTGGCCTTGATCCAACAATTTGATGCGGCGTTTGGAGATGAGGGCTTCACGGAGTCCTCTAAGATACGCCATGTAGCTATGCACTGTCAAAAGTCCGCCAGACAATGGTGGTCTAGCCTACAGGCCAACGGTTAAGCTCCACGAACATGGAAAGCTTTAAGAGCTTCCATTATTAAGCAGATCTTGGCCACCGATGCCAAAGACAAAGTACTCACTAAATGGCGAAGCTTGAATCTCTCTCCCTACGAATCCATTCACAAATATGTAGATAAGTTTTGGGATTTACAACTCAAAGCCACTGTCTTCAAGAATTTGGATTTTGGAGAGCAAAAGAAACAATTTTGTGTGGGCTTAACTGAAGAAATGGTGGAGTATGTCAACTCCCAAAGGCCACGCACCATATCGGTGGTTATACACCATACTATGGTGGCCTCTCGAATCAATTTCTAAATGGGGGCTAAATGAAATTCTAAGCCCACGAAAAACAAGGGTTCCAATGAGCCTAAGGGGAAGGACAATGTCCAAAAGTCTCATAAGGGCAACTCCAACAAAGCTAAAGAGAAGGGAGTTTATAAAGGCAAAAATAAACTCTCTCCTGAAGAGCTTGAGCGCTATCGCAAGGATAACCATTGTTTCAAGTGCGGCGAGCAAGGACATGTGTACTGTGCTTGTCCCCAAAAGAATACCCGCCATGAACCTCCAAGAGCTACCTTGGTCGAAATCCAAGAGGAGGAAATTCACCACAAAGTATCTCCTCTATGACATGCTTGGGGAAAGGTAAGATAACATGATTCTTTTATTCTCTTTGACCCCGGTTCTACTCACAATTTTATATCTATAGAGTTGGCCACAAAGCTAGGCATACAAGCCTACGAGATGGGAGATGTCCTACCTGCAGATGGTGCTTTCAAGGGGCAAGAAGCTTCAGTCACTCCCTTAATTGGGAAATTGAGGCTCCGTGTCCAAAGCTATGCGGACAAAGAGGACTTCTTTATCTCTCCTCTCAAGCATGAGGATGTAATCCTAGGTGCACCATGGTTTGATTGCATGGCTGCCAATGTTAAATTCCCTGAAAGGAGAATCTCCTTTAAGTTCAGGGAAAAAGATATGTATATAGATGCTAAGGAAATGGGTAACACTATACCCATTGTACATACACAAGCTTTCAGCAAGTCAATAAAGAGCTCTATTTCCATGTACATGATTTTTGTCAAAGATTCTCAAAATGAACCTAATGTTCTAGAAGAAGAACATATACACAATCAAAAGGAATTAGAGTTATCCAATTTTCTCAAGGGGTTTCAAGATGTCTTTATTGACGACATCCCTTGTGAGCTAACTCCTAAACGAGGCAATGATGACCATGCAATTAAACTTCTTCCAGGAAGTTCACCGCCTAACAAACCTCCTTATAGAGTTTCTCAAGCTCAACAAGAGGAGATTATGCGGCAAGTGCATGAGTTAGTTGAGAAGGGCATGGTTAGGCCTAGCTCATCTCCATTTTGTTCTCCTATGCTACTAGTGCAAAATAAAGATGGCACATATCGTATGTGTGTCGACTATAGAGAACTAAATAGGATCACTATCAAGAATAGGTTTCCCGTTCCGTAGGTAGAAGACCTATTTGATAAGCTACCAGGATCCACCTACTTCAGTAGGATTGACCTAAAAACTGGCTATCATCAAATAAGGATAGTTGATCAAGACATTGTAAAGACCACATTTCGCACTACGTTTGGTCTTTACGAATACATTGTCATGCCTTTTGGCTTGACCAATGCACCACCAACATTTGACCTCTTGATGGAGAAGCTATTTAGGCCTCATCGAAACTTTATTGGAGTGCTCTTTGATGATCATCATCTACTCTAATTCATTCGACGAACACAAGCAGCACCTCCTCGTAATATTTCAAGTTCTAAGAGTGAATAAACTTTATGTTAATCGAAAGAAAAGTGTATTTTTCTTACAAGAGATTCAGTATTTAGGTCACATTATCTCTCAAGATGGCATCCAAATGGATCCATCAAAGTTAAAGGTAATAAAAGGATGGCCTAAACCAAGGAATCTTCATGAGTTAAGAAGCTTTATAGGTATGTGTGCATACTATAGACGCTTCATAGAAAATTTCTCACTAATAGCAGGAGCATTACATGACCTAACAAAGAAAAACGTTAGGTACACATGGTCTGCCAAGGAGATCAATGCTTTCAAAAAGCTTAAAGAAAAGCTTATCTCTCAACCGGTGCTTACACTACCGGATCTCTCAAAGCCATTTGAGGTCCAATGTGATGCTTGTAGTGATTGCCTTGGAGCTGTTTTGCTTTGATAAGGGCACGCCATATGCTATGAAAGTCAAAGGCTCGACCCTGTTGAGCAAGCTCTAAGCATATATGAAAAGGAACTCCTCACAGTTCTACATGCCTTAGACTCATGGAAGAACTATTTATTGGGGACTCCTTTCATTCTACAAACGGATCACCAACGTCTTAAGTACTTCATGATGCAAACCACGACAAACAAATGAGGTGGGAAAACTTTCTTTCGCAATTTCATTTTCATATTGCTCACATTGCTGGCAAGCATAATCAAGTAGCCGATGCACTCTCAAGATTGCCGAGAGTAAATGCGGTTACCATAGCAACTCACAATGATCTATCTTCGATGATAGATGAGTATGCTATTGTTCCCGATTTTAGAGATGTGATTTCAGCCCTTGCACTAGGGAAGAAAGAGGAACCATTTACTTTACAAGATGGTTATCTTCTCTATGGCAATAGACAATGCGCTACTAGCTGACTACATGAGAAACTAATGTATGAATCTCATGCTCCTCCTTATGCAGGGCATAGAGGGATTCAGTCTACCCTAAAGGGGATTGAAACATATTTCTATTGACCTACCATGAAAGCAAACATACAAGAGTATGTTTCTACATGAGTGGTATGCCAAAAGACGAAGTTTGATAGAGGCAAGCAACCTGGATTGCTTCAATCTTTGCCAATCCCTAATTCACCATGGGAGAGCATATCCATGGATTTTATCTTGGGATTGCCTAAGTCTATCCATGGGAATATGGGAATATGGACAATATTAGACAGCTTCAGTAAACAAGCTCATTTTACACCTGTCAAAAAGACTATCAAAGCCCATTAAATGGCAACCCTCTTCATTTCAAAAATCTTCAAGTACCATGGCTTGCCAATGTCCATAGTGTCAGATAGAGATCCTAGAATGACCACTAATTCTGGAAGGGTCTCTTTGAGAATTTGGGAACAAGGCTAAAACTTCTCTTCGGCCTCTACTAAAAGCCTATGTAATGGAAGTAGATCAAAGATCCCAATGGGAGAAGTACTTACCCTTAGTGGAGTATGCCTAGAATAAAACTGTACATACTTCTATGGGAAAAGCACCTTTTGAGGTAATTGAGGGAAGATCAAAAAGTCCCTGGCTACTTAAGGTACACAGGAAGATCTTCGCTACATATGAGAACAGCAGAGACCTACAATAATCTTTCCAAAAGATTAAGGATGTTATCTCTATTAGCAAAGGCAAAAGGCTGCTGTTGACAAGCACAAAAGAGCCCAAGCCTTTAAAGAAAATGATTGGGTCTTAGTCGAATTTCCCAAGGTTCGATTAAGGCACACCACGGGCAAGAATCCTATGGGACACCAAAAGTACTATGCTAAGTTAGCAAAAAGGTACTATGGTCCCTTCCAGATTCTTAGGCCAATCAATGAGATGGCCTATCAACTCCAGTTTCCCAGTCATTGGCTCATACACAATGCTTTCCATGTGAGCCTATAAAAGCCTTACAAAGGAGAGCCACCTCAAGAACCAACTATTGAAGACCCACCGGAGATTGAGGACCAAGAAGAGGTGTTGCAGCCCGAGTCCATTCTCCGACATGAAGACAAGGTACTAAGAGGTGGTAAGACTATCCCCGACGATATCTTATTAAGTTTAAAAATTATCCTTTTGAAGATGCTAAATGGATGCAAGGCATACAATTAAAGGATAACCTAAACCTTGTCAATGCTTACAATGCTTCCCTAGAGTAAGCAAATGTACAAATGTTAAAAATGAACAAAGTTTTTGTCTTATAAGACTCTCTTTTTCTTTATTGTGCACAAAAATGAAGTAGTATGCATGCTTAGATCAAGTTTGCGGAGCCGACGTCTCTCAAACACCCAGTAGAGCTTATCACTCTACTATGGAAGATTGATAGGACTAATGTGCAGACATGCTTGCGGCAGCTTAGGCTCTCAAGTGCCAAATGGACTAGTCATCCATTTTGGAACTATGTCGTAGGGTAACATAGGGATCCTCTACCCGCTAGGAAAAGGACTAATGAATGTGCTTTATCTTCTCTACCCCATAGTCGAGGAAGACTATGATTTCAAGAGAGAGGTAATGTCATAATAATCAATATCTAATTCTCCTGAATGATTTTCTCATGTTAAACTGATCATTTAATATGGGGAAGTGCCAGGGAGAAAAAGCTAGAATATTGGTTAAGCTAGCAGACCGGCCACAATAGGGATCCAAAGGAGGGAAAATAGGGATCCAAAGGGGGGGGGGGCATCTGCAAAATAGCAATGTGCAAAAATGGGCTCAAAAGACCCTAAGGTTCAGCCCATTAAGACTTCCAAAATGCTAAGGTTCCAAAATTCAAAGGTTGTGTCCAAAGGTCAAACATTAGGGGAATTGGATGCTTTGTGTGTGTCACAAAAAGTCTTCATAATCCCTACATAGGAGGGGGCGAGCCTTGCAAGTAGGGGATGAGAGAGAAACTCACTCACACACACACACACACACACACACACACTCACAAGCTTCATTTGTACACAAGGGGAAAGAGGGACACATGTCAGCTCCCTAGCCCAGATGCCCACAAGGTGTACTCAAATCCTATTGGATGGCCTTGGAGGTGGACCAATGAGAATTAGGCTGGATTAAATCTAGTTTAATTAATTTTAAAACACTTAATAAAAGATCCAATAAGAATTAAGCTCTCTAGAAGACTATTGGACGGTCTCCCAAGGGGACCAATGAGCATTCAACAGCCCAATGGCTTGCCTGATTCCTATTGGCCAGGAGGCAAAGGGGTCCAACAAGATTTTAGTTGGATTAAATAATTACCTAAAGCTCTCACAAAAGGGGAAAGGGGGACACATGTCAAAAGGCTATCACTTATGCTGCTTAACTTCCATTGGCTGAGGCTGGGGAGGTCCAATAGGGCTGTAGCATGAGTAATTAGCAAGGGGGGTCGACCAAGAGAGAGAGGGGGGCTGATTTTTGCAAGGCATTATCACACACACACTCACACAATCTCATGTGTGAAGCAAAGAAGACTCTCTCTCCATCTCAAGCTTTAATTAGTAAGCTTACCACCTACTACAAGCTTGTGAGAAGGGAGGCCTACACCAACAACTCTTGGCTTTGTGATGCAAATCCAACCAAGAGCCAAGCTTCAATGCAAGCTCATCTCCTCTACCATGATAATTACTAAGCTAAGCTATGCTAATATGAGTGATTATGTGAGGAGATGTACATCTTTCTCGTAAGAATACTCCTTCTTCCTCTCAATCTACTCTCATACCCTACTAGCTCTCACCATCTTCGAAGGTGTGTGAGGTCTTCGGTCCGAGACCATGAGGGAATAGATGTTGTGTTTGATAAGTGTTTTGCTTAGTGCATGAAGTTTCCATCTTCATTGCACTAGCTAGTCTTGAAAGAACACAAAGAATTGTATTGTAAAATGTCTCTCTTGATGGGAGAAACCATAATACAAAGCCTTTTGGAGGGGGGGACCGGCTCCATGCAAATCCGGTCCTCAACTGTTGTCAATTGCTTAATTTCTCTCTTTTTTGAAGTATTGTGCATGCTATCTAACTAGGTGTTATACTTTTTGTTGCTCTCTCCACCCAAGCACTCTTGTTATTCTCATTAGGAATCTATTCTATGAAATGCTCACTATGTTCATGGTATTTTCCGCTATACACAAGTTACTAGACCATTACATGTTACACAACACTTGTAGTTCGACTGCTCCATTGTGACATCCCATACGTTGCAAGCCATCTACCATGCCAACTCAACCCAACCCTTGGGATGAGCTTGAGCAGCAGTAGTGTTACTCCATGCACATGCAAGGTGACTCTCTCTCTCTCTTAACCCTTGTTGTTGTAACAACCCATAGTGCTACATGACCTCTACGATGCCAACCCTTATGGATGCATTGTGCTATCAGGATGCGTGCTTGCCCGTTGTGCAAGCATGAATGTAAAAAAATTATGTGACAGAAGCTCACCTTCTTGTCAACATAGTAAGCCCAGAAGTGGGTGATCGCACGATCATAGGGGTCCTTGGGGAGGAAGGATGCACCAGTAGAGGGCCAAGCTTTGTCAATGTATTGCACGATGATGAGGGACTCACAAACAGGTTTGCCATTGTGGATGAGCAGAGGGTTTTCCATTATGGATGGTGTTGGACTCTAGCAAGAGTTGGTTCTTGTTTTGAAGGTCCTCTTCGAGGTATTCATATTCTACGCCCTTGGCATGTTTGAA